>NC_087211.1:1681452-1697171 GCF_015104395.2 Macrobrachium nipponense | reverse complement strand
CTTCAAGTTCTTCTTTTATATTATTATTATTATTATTATTATTATTATTATTATTACTTCAAAAGACGACCCTATTCATCTGGAACAACCCCGCCCAGGAAAACTGTAAGGTAGGATTTTTATATTATTCGATTATCATATTTCCATAGATTATTCGAATCTGGCCATAATTCGAAAAATAATTTCCGTAAACAGTCAACACCAAACATCATATTTCTAGAGAATATTGATTGATGAAATATTTATTTCATATACACAAATAAAATTCGATTTTACTTCAATTTTGAAACGTGGTATATCTCGGTAAGTCCTTTTCTCGAGAAGGCGTTTCAGTCTCACCTGAATAAAGGGAAAATACATTATGTAAATAGATTTTAGTCGTAGGGTTTCTTGTATCGTATCTTAATGGAAATGTATGTAATTCAGTTCTTTGTATTAGTATGTATAAACCAGATATGAGGTCCGTCCATTTAAATAAGCGAAAAACTCGCAGTTTTCTCCCTCGGCAATATCGGAAGACCCATAAAACAGCTTCATTTGCATTAAGAGGTATTCATTATTCCAAAGACATAAGAAGACAAGAACCTTTCTCCTTGAAAATTGCGTCTTCAGTTTTCTCTCGTTTTTCTTATTGCAAGAATCTATGGGAATGAAAGAAGGGAAATTGGGAGATGAGACGATAGTGAGAGTTCTCTGAAAGGAGGTTTTGCATAAAAAAATAAGTATGAAAGAGGTTCCTCATAAAGGGCGATCCATTTTTGTAGCTTTCGTCAAGACGAAAAGAATAAGCGGTCACAAAGGATAGAAATTGGAGGACATCATCTGAATTAGCTCATTCTACACTGTTAGGCTTCCTCCTCCTCCTCCTCCTCCTCCTCGGGGAACTCCTCAGGGACTGATAAGGGAGGAGCAAAACAAAAGGCCACTGGATAGTTTTATAAGAGAACTTTCATAACAGGAAATGGACTTCCTGACTGACTATGGGGAATACTGTATGCAGGGCTTTAACTCGCACTTCTCGTATCTCCTGGAATAACGTCTAGATTAACTTCTCTTCTACGAAGAGGAAAAGGTGCTGAACGAGGGGCGCTCTCTCTCTCTCTCTCTCTCAGCTAAATAACATCACTCTCACAAAAGGTGCTGAACGACCCCATAATTTCGTAAGAAATATCAACTAACTTACGATTTATTTGGACATCGAGTTGATCACAAAATTAATTTTGTTATCGCTCTGGTGATGGGGATTCTCTCTCTCTCTCTCTCTCTCTCTCTCTCTCTCAATTAAATCCCATAGCCGGAGGAGAGCGGAGTAATGACTTTTTTGGAAGTTGGAACGTGACCCGCAGCTGAGCCAATCGTGATAGTGGAACAGAAAGGCTTGTGTATGGATTTTAAACTTTCATAAAAACTCAGTGCTACAGTGTATTAGGCAGTGACTCTCAACGGCCTTCTTTTGTTCTGGGGCTGAAGATTTGGCGAAACGTTTGACTATCTGTATTTTTAATTATATATCTAATAAATTTTTATAATTAATATTTGTCTTAATATCTCATTTCTTCTTTTTGTATTTTCCATTACCTTCAGTTAATTCTTAATAATGGACACCCTATCCTGTTGGTTCTATGGCTGAAGACTCGACAGAACGTTCGACTGTGTATTTATAATTATTTACTCTTGAAATACATTCATTTATATTTCATTCTTCCCTAATAACCGATCTCTTCTTTCTGCATTCCCCATTGCCTTCTGTTAACTCTTTCTAATGAACACCGTAATATTTGGAAGCTTGAATTTCAAGTGAGTGGCCTTTGTGGGCTTGTTCCATATGAATAGGGCTCATCTATTCAATAATAATAATAATATCGCCAGTTCCCGTATTTATTTAAAATGGATACCTAAACTATTCATGGGAGTGCATAGGTTACTGATACCACATTTTCTGTTCTCGTTTCCTCAGTGGATTTCATCTATTGTGTTCAAGTTTTATATAATGTAGATTTATATTTTGCAATCCTGTTCTTGACAGTTATTCAACAGAAAAAAGTTAAGTGATCTTTTCAAATATTCGGGGTCTGAGGACTAACTTTCTTTTCCTGTGGTAAGGTCTTGTTTCATGAAATAATTATTAAGGCAAAGTTTTGTTGCCAGAGATTCAGTGATTGGCTGAATTTTATGTTCTTATTCAGTATAGCACATAACACAAAGACTCCTGTGTTGTTCATGAACCTATTCTGAAAATGTATAATTTTCTCCTGATATTCAAGGTCAAGAATTTCGCTTAAAAAATTTAATTCTCCACTGGACCGTTCCGAAAAGTAACTTTTCTAGTTTCTGGTCAGCTACTACTCAAATCAGGATAATGCATAGTTTATTTATTCTTTCATTAATAAGATAAAGTGATTATTTTGAAGACATCCTCTAGCTTCGGTGAAATGTAAAAGAAGAGATTTTGAGGTTCCTAATGGTGTACGTCTTCTGATTATGTCTAGATAGATTTTGAGGTAATGACATAACTCTCCCGATTGTGTTGGTATAGGAAAGCTCTCGATATCCTTCCCTGCCTCTCCAAGGGTAACGAAAGAAGAAACACAGCCAAATGATAATTATCTTATCCTAACCTAATTAGGGAACTGAGACTATCGGTAGACTTTGTACAAAGATCAGTTCCAAGATCACTCATTATCGCTCAGAATGCCGTGTTTGAATGATTAAAAACTGATTTCTTCTTCTTCAGAAAATGGTAATAAGGCTTAGCCGAAGGGGCAATACTGCCTCTCCAAAGTTCCTAATTAGGGATCGTGTAAACTGAAGGCTCTTATTAAAAGTTGCTTAAGGCTTCTCATTCGGCCCCAAGAATTCCTATCACAGGTGAGTGTTTTTATCTATATTCTCTGTTAATTAATGGTTTATCATGTCTACAGTCAATACAAGGACTAAGACTATACATGTCTTTTCAGTTACATATTTACTTACATTATTATGTATCTATTTGTAATTTTTTTTTAATTACGAATCTCTTCTTTCTATATTTCCCACTACCTTATATTACTTCTTTCTAATGAACATACTCTTTGCAAGAGTATGTTCAGTGGCCCCTGAGATCTTGTTCCATATGAATAGGGTTCATAACATAATGAAATATCATAAATAGCATAATAAATTATCATAAATAATTATGAATCAAGGAAACGGTATAATGCTAAAGGTTTATCTTCAAACCATTCTTTCCCCTTTAAATATGTTTTCTAGACTGAATCTTGATGCTTGTACATGGGAAAACGTACTAACAAGAACGTGAAGCGTTAAAAAAGCAAGTAAACCCACACATGTATATATACAACTCTCTCTCTCTCTCTCTCTCTCTCTCTCTCTCTCTCTCTCTCTCTCTCTCTCTCTCCACACATACACAGAAACAAACTTAATGATGGGGAATTGAAAAACGCCAAATTTAGGTATCAACTAACCGTGGAGCGTTCCCCACTTATTCAAAATTCAACCTAATATGGGAGTTTTGACACTAAAACGCGTCAAAAATGCAAAATGAAAACGTCTTAGTCACATACTTCATAGCTATATTGGACAGACGACTTGTTCTCTTTATCAGCAATATCTACAATCAATAAGCTTCATGACTTTTATTCGTCAATACAGACACTCGAGCGAAGGGAAGTCTTGGGATATTTTATAGATTCCGATATATATATTATATATAATATATATATTATATATATATATATATATATATATATATATATATATATATATATATATATATATATATATATATATTATATATATATATTCATAGGCGATAAAGTTTACTATAACTTTGGGCGAGTGGCATTTGTCACAACGGTAAGAACTGAATAAAACTCAAGGGATTGAGTATAATATGGGGCTCGCATAAAACTGTGTACTATTTCGTTTCAACGTGTTACTTCTGATAAGGAGCTGTAATGCAAGCGTTGCAGTGACAAATTTAAGTTGACATTTGCAGTACATGGAGGAGGAGAGTTGACTGAGTACAAAGTTGAAATGGATCTCCATCACGCTGTCTGTCACCCAACTAAAGTAAAGACGAGTTGAAACTGCTACCACCTTTTCTCCTTTTCTCCCCTCTCAACCGGCCTCCCTTTCCCCTGGCACGAGGGCGACAGGAAGGAAAAAGTGAAATATACTAATTATATAATTATATATATTAAATATAATATATATATCTATATATTAATATATTATATATATATATTAATATATATATAATATATGTAGATTATGTTTTATTTTCACACTGTAAATTTCCCCCGTAGCGGGGTAGTGCCGTCTTTGCACCTCACGAGCGGTGCACCTTAGGCATTACTTAAGGTTCTTTGCAGCGTCCCTTCGGCCACAAGCTGCAGCCCCTATCATTCGTTTACTGTACCCCCTTTCATATTCTCTTTCTCCCATCTTGCTTTCTTCAGCCCTCTCCTAACAGTTTTTTCATAGTGCAACTGCTTTGAGGTTTTCCTCCTGTTACGCATTTCAAACCTTCTTATTGTCAATTTCCGTTTCAGCTCTTGAATGGCCTCATAGGTCCCAGCGCTTGGCATTTGTCCTAAATTCTATATTTTATTTCCAGTCAGCTGTGGTTATTTGTTCTGCAGAGCCTTCTCTAGAAATTTTGCTGTGACGTTAAAACAAGGAGGAGAAAATACGACTCATGCCCCCTAAAGTGCTTAGGAGAATTTATGAGTCATAAAACATTTGAATTTCAGTTTTAAAAAGTAATAAGAGGAATTATGCAGATTACGATAGAACGTAAAATAAAATCCTGCAATTAAAATGAACGAGACTTCAGGTATCTCGGCTCTTGCAGTTTGTTATATCAATGATTTATATATTTAATATTGATAGAATTGCAAATCAAGCTTATTTCACTAACTATTAATAGGTTTAGTTGCAAGCTGTCATGGCGGAATTTTTCATTTATAGTAGCAATGTATTTTCCTATTATAAAATCTAAATGAGATTATGTTTTATTAAATACATGCGGATACACTGTTGTGTAAATATGTATTTGTGATTTTGTCTTGGTTGAACAATGAGCCAGCAATCTTCATAAATCTGTTCCAATCTGTTTCATAAATAGTCTCTTCCCAACTACCAATTAGTTCAACAAATCAGCAACAATGAGGGTAGAGGAAAGAGGGTTGATGCTGAGCGTTAATTAAGGGAATATGAACTATGATTATCGGGGTTTTCTCTGTGAAGGATGGCTATCAAATGGCTATAAATATGAAGGGAAGAAAGAGACGCAGTCTGTCATCAGGTTCCTTTGCCTAATTTGTGGTTATGCCTTGGGTCCGGAAGATATGGCCGCGTTTCGCCCCAAAAATTGCTCGACAAACATTGATTTACGCCATCCAAAAAAAATATGTTATATTTTGGATGTAGATTTTAATTAATTACTAATGGTTTATAATTAAATCGCATAATTATGATTTCAACTCAATGTAAGGTGTGTATAATTCAAATCTCATTGGCCTTTGTTAGTCTTTATTCTCCATTCAGGTCAAAACTCGCGAATGGATTCAAAATCATATAATTAAATTTTACATAAATGTTGATTCATATGATGACTGTAAAGGTACAAAGTCTTCTAAGGTAGTTTACTTTTTAGGTTTAACTTGGCTTTTTAATTTCAGAATCTGAAATTGTTCAAACCAGTTATTAAGGTATTTTGTTAATATAAATCGGAACCAACACAGCAGGTCCGTTATTAGGGGTTAGTGCCGTCAGTACACCTCACACGGTGCACTGCAGGCATTACTTAAGGTTTTTTACAACGTCCACTTGGCCCCTAGCTGCAGCCCCTTTCATTCCCTTTACTTTTCCTCCGTTCATATTCTCTTTTTTCCTTCTTACTTTCCTCAACATTCTTTCAACAATTGCTCATAGCTCAACTGCTTTAAAGTTTTCCTCCTGTTACACCTTTCAAACATTATTACTCTCAGTTTCCCTTTCAGCGCTGAATGACCTCATGGGTCCTATCGCTTGGCCTTTGACCTAAAGAACTACAGTTTAATATTCCACCTCATTCATCATAAAAACATTCCAAAGAGAACAACCTTCAATTCCTCCTACTTTGAGTTCTGCTGTACAGCAACCGAGACTATGCGTTACATATGATGTCAATTCGTAAATGGGCTTTACACGGAATTTTGAACCTCTTTCATGGTGTTGTATTCTTCTTTTTTGAACAGTGTAGGCTTCCAAAAAGATTTTTCTGTGGAATTTCCTGGAAAGCGCTTTCGCTAAATCGGAGAACGAAGGAGGAAGTAGCGGTGGGGGTGGGGAGGGGGACCCATGAGACTACAATACCGGGAGACGGGGGGGGGATGGGGGGGGGGGGAGCCTTGTGCCTAAAATACAATGCACAGTGAAAATAGAACCTTTTACGTTGTTGTCATTCCCTCATGTTGTTTATTTCGTAAGCAACTTCACCATACCTTTCCTCAACTCTGAATGTCTATAATTTGCACTCATAAAGTAAAAATAAAATACAGAACGAAAAAAAAAGTAACACGCATAAATGTGACACTTGGAGAGCTCAGTAATAATACCTCTTGGAGAGTTCAAAAAGCTGAAAACAGGATAACAAAATATTCTAGAGAAAGATTCAGTCGGCCGAAATTTTCTTTCCCAAATTTTATTTTCCTCTTCCTCTCGGGGGACAGGAAGGAAAACACTGGTGGTCGGGGACGGGGATGGGGGAACAGTTTTCTTTTGCGGAATCAAAAAGATCTTACTGCTTGACTTTGCTTATGAAATTTGGAGGCGCGCTTTTAGTGCAGCCGAGCCACGAAGTCATGGATCAAGAGAGAGAGAGAGAGAGAGAGAGAGGCAATGCATAATTTTATTCAAGAATATATATACAATGCAAAGTTCTTTCCAAACCCAAACATCTGAAAACTCATTGTATCTTTGAAAGAAACTCGAGTATCATAAACAAGGCAGTGGAGGTCATATCTGATATCGTAGTTTACCTGAATCTCCTTTATGGCATCCATTTCTCATAAGATGGTAAATATATCAAAATGGAGTATTCTCGATGAATGCAATTTCATTATACCAAGATCTGCGTTCTTTTCACATAAACACTAACCAGATTTCATTTTTCATAGCCACCGAAGCAACACCAAAGTTTCTAGCCTTTTCCAAAGGCCTGGAATTGGCTGCAGTTGCGGAAATATTGCTTTCACGGTGAAAGTTTGAAGAGCTTAGAGTGGGAGATGTGGCTCGAATGAATCTTTCCTGATGGTCGTCAGAGAAGTCGGGGCATCTGTCTTTCCTTACTTCCCTGCAATTGTCATATTGTCTCTCTCGAGCGCTTTCACGACAGGGATTCTGTTCTTTGATTCCACCTCCCCGATGAAATCATTTATTCGTCTATTCTGAATCCCCGTGGGGAGGGGGAGGTCAACGGTATTGCCCTCAGTATACGTCACGCTTTGCAGTGTGCCTTCGGGCCCTAGCTGCAACCCCGTTCATCCCTTTTACTGTACCTCTATTCATATCCTCTTTCTTCCATCTTACTGCACTCAGTATCTCCTAGCAATTGTCTCATGGTGCAGCTGCTTTGAGGTTTTCCTCCTGTTACACCTTGCAAACCTTTTTGCTCTCAATTTCACTTTCAGTCCTGAATCACCTCATCGGTCCCAGGGCTTGGCCCTTGGGCTAAATTCTATATTCCATTCTAACCTAATCGATAGACTGACCTGAGGTATGCGAGGCTTACCCACCAATTTTGGGTCTCTCTCTCTCTCTCTCTCTTCTCTCTCTCTCTCTCTTCCATGGAGTTCAAAATCCTTCCCTTTGCTTTTCTCTTCCTTAAGTAAAATGCATTTGACCCCAGGCCATGCTGTATTTCCTAAACAGCGGTGTCCCAGTATTGGGTGTGTGTGTGTGTTCTTAAACCCTCAGGCTTCAATCCATAGCAACAAAGAATCTTTGGAAAACAGTGAAGGGAATTCAATACAAAAAATAGAAAGGAGGCTCAAATGGAGCTACCAGCAGGAAAATCTTCGAAATGAATTGACGAAGCCCGAGGCAAAAATTTACCGTGTAAATAGAGAGAGAGAGAGAGAGAGAGAGAGAGAGAGAGAGAGAGAGAGAGAGAGAGAGAGAAAGTGTACAAACAGGAATCAACATCATTTCGTTCGCGACTCCGCAATGACCACCAAGACAGAAAATGGGAACTCCTAATTTCTGTCAGCTGTTCCGAGAGGGAGAATGCAAATCACAAGCTGAACTTGAAGTGAAAATAACGTCATTAATTGGAAATGCGAAAAAAAAAAATCTAAAGCATTTTCGTGGCTAACGTTCGGAATAGCAGTCAGGATAATAAGTTAAAATCCTCATTATTTATCAAAATACAGAAATGATTAAAAATGAAATGCATGTATGTCTTAAAAAGATTGAAATCGACGAAATTTAGATACAGTGTGGGGGAAACATCAAAAGATTGTTCGGTGTTTTCCCAAACTGTTACAAAACTTCGCCAGTTGTTATCTGTTGAAGAAATACAAGAATGTTTATTCCGATGTCTGAATGGACCGTCCTGCAAACGGTCGAAAGCTCCATTTCTTAATCATTTCTGTATTTTGATCAATACAGTCTTGCTCCTAAACATAACTGTGGATTTGTACTCCTAGATAAACAGTCAGGATGTTCGACTCTGACATATTTATCAGGATTTCCTGCTCTCTGACAGGAGGACGAGGAGCGGAAGTAGCTGACAGCCAATTTGATGTCAGCTCCTTCAATAATCGTTTTTCCCCCGCAATTAGGAGAACAGCTTGACTATTTGAGATCACTGACGTCTCCTGAAACTCAGGCGTATCGGTTTTATTTTTGTCCCCTCATATTTATTAATTGATTAATTGATTAATTAATCAATTAATTAATTTAATTTTAATTAATTAATTAATTAATTTAATTTAATTAATAATTAATTATTAATGTATTTAATTATTATTTATTTATTTATCACCTTTTCATATAACTTACCTTTCACTGTGTAAGTTTATTTCCCTTTGGAGCTCTCGTGGGCTTATGGTCTCTTTGAAGAAAGAAAAAAGAAACCTTTACATAATATTGACATCTATTGACTAATTAAAGTCAGTCTTTATAATATCTGATGATTGTGTTTTATTGCCACAGTGGCATTTACTTCAGTGCCTCAATATGCCTGAACAGTGTTATAATCGTCCATGCCCACGGTGAAGTTATAATTTATTTAATGTATAATAGTATGTGAATGGTCTTTGGCATACCTATAAACTGTATCAGTGGCTCAATAATAAATAAATAATAATAATTAAAACTTAGTAACTTAAATATTTGCTTGTATCAGTAAAACTTACTTCAAAAAAGAAACATGAATATATCGAGATGACAGATTATCGCTCAACCTCAAAGCATCTTCAGTGACTTAAATTTAAGTTATTAATTTATTTAATATAATGATGTGAATGTCTTTGCATACCTATAAACTTGTATTCAGTGGCTCAATAATAAAAATAATAATAATAATACTAAAACTTTAGTAACTTAAATATTGCTTGTGTAAAGTAAAACTTACTTCAAAAAAGAACACCATGAATATATATCGAGATGACAGATTATCGCTCAAGACCTCAAAGCAAATCTTCAGTGACTTAAATTTTGTTACAATAAGTTAGTTTTCTGTACAATGCATAATGCTGTATAAAACCATCTGCTATCTGGCAGCTCTTCAGTTGCTCACCTGATGCGATAGAGTGAGGGTGTGTCCCATGCGTCCGGAAAGCGCTGCCAGATGCACGATCCATGGCTAACTTTAACCTTAAATAAAAAAAAGAATACTGAGGCTAGAGGGTTGCTATTTGGTATTTGATGATTGAAGGGTGGATGATCAACCTACCAATTTGCAGCCCTCTAGCCTTAGCAGTCTTTAAGATCTGAGGGCGGACGAACAGACAAACCTGTCACAATAGTTTTCTTTAACAGAAAACTAAAAATTGATATTAAAATTAAAGACCATCAATATATCTTGACTCTAGAATGACGCTTCCTCCCGAGATATGAGGGATTACCGCTTAAAAGCGGAAGCATTGCGGAAGACTAAGGCGGTGAGGTTCCACATTAATGATTTTCCTTCAATCTGACAAACCCCTTCTTTGATGACTCTAATTATCGATGGGATATATAAAAAAGAGTGCTGATCTTAACAAATAAATTAGCTCGAGCAATAATTATATTATGATGTCCGTACTTTTTACGATTCGGACAAAGATTATTCAGTAATAAGTTACGTTAGTTCCTTAGCTTTATGCTTCTCTCAAAAGTGAATACATCTCATGTGTTCCTTTAGAGAAATTGACATTTTATTACTGTGTCAGGATAATGGGAAATTTAAACATCAACAAAATTGCCAGCTGAGAAGATGGGAGTGAAATGCAGTGCATATTAATATGCATTGCTCACTAGGGCGTGTAGGCGCCGCGCCGCGACACAAAATATTACAAGCGAAAAAAATATGTTAGTACATCTCTTTTAAAATCATTCATAGCAAAGCTCAAATCAGGTCCCGATGAAGTCCATGGATACTGGCTCAAAAAAAACAAAACTTCAAGGCCCTACACCCACGAATAGCAGGAACAACTCCAGCATTGTTCTCAAATACTATGCACCCATATGGATGACCACAGGAAGAACATCCTTATACAAAAAGACAAGAGTAAGGAAATATAGCCAGTAACTACAGGCCTATCACCTGCCACCAAACCAAATAATGTTTGCGGAAGTTACTAACAGGTAATCATCAGTGAAAAGGGCTATACAACTACCTAGAGGAAACAAACACCATCCCCCCACCAACAGAAAGGCTGGCAACCAGAATTGAAGTGGTAGAGGGGCCACAAAAAGAACAGCTTCGCCTTGATAGAACAAAATGATAATGAAGAACAGTAGGAGAAGCGGAAAACCAACTTTAAGCATGGCATTGGATAAGACTATGAAGAAAGCCTTCGACCATGATTACCACCAAACCACATGGCTAATAGAAGGCCTGGAAAATATATGGGGCAGAGGAAAAACACCAATCAGCTTCCCCTCCCAAAAAATACAATGCCGCCAAACTGGAAATTACAATTACTTACAAAGCTCTGGAATAAGACTAGCAGAGCGGTTATTTATCAGGAAGAGAGGGATTCTTCCAGGGCGTACTCACTGTCCCCGACTACTCTTTCGTAGTAGCCATGCATGATTCCCATGACAAAAGTTACTACTAGATAAGGAAATGGATTGCCGTCGGTACCAAACTCAAGAAAAGAAGGCCAACAGAATCCAACCATCTGATGTTCATGGACGACATTCAAGCTGAATGGTTAAGAGCATTCAAGGAAAATAGATACCCTAATTCCAGACTGTTAAGGATTTTATGCTGGGGATATCAGGGGATGGAGTTTGGGAAAGGAAAAATGCGCCTTAGTCAACATACCAAAAAGGGCAAAAGTAACGAGAACTTGAAGGGATTAAACTACCACATGGGCAGCCAACAATCAAAACACATTAGATGAGACTGGATTACAAATACCTGGCGGGAATAATGAGAAAGCGGAGCGCGGGTATTATAAAAAACACCAAGAGATTGCAAGGACACGATCAGGAAAAGAATTATTATGCAGTAGGAGCTCAAGGCGGATAATCCAAAGTCAAAATAAATCGCCGGCGGCCGGAAATATGATAAAAGCCATAAACACGATGGGCAGTGCCAGTAATTCAGATACATGCGCACGAATAGTGGAATTGGACGAAGGCAAGAACCTTCCGCAGCATAGATCAGAAAACCAGGAAACATAATGACAATACAACAAAGCCACTACACCCAAGAGCAAAATGCGGACGGACAGACTAATACATAACACGAAAGAAAGAGGCGAGGAGGACTAGTAAGTATAGAGGATTGCATCAACATCGAGGATAGAGCCACTCTGGTCAATTATCTGAAAAAACCAGTGAAGACGAGTGGCTAAAGAGTGCATGGAAGGAAGCAAGGGACTAAAAAAAAAGTTAGACGAAGGACCCCAGAAATATGACAGAGACAGGAGAAAAGGACCAACAGAACAGAGGACTGGCCACAACCAAAACCAATGCGACGGCACCAATACATGAGACAGACAAAGGAACTAGCCAGCGAGGACACATGGCCAATGGCTTACAGAAGGGAGAGCTAAAGAAAGGAAACTGAAGAATGAATAACAGTCGGCAACAAGAATCAGGCACTAGGAAACCAGATATGTTTCAAAGAACGAATAAGCGGAAAACCAAATCCTCTCCCATATGTAGGAAGTTTGCAATACGAAAAATGAAACCATAAACCACATTAGCAAGCGCAATTACCCCGGCACTTAGCCACACTGAACCAGTAGAAAAAAAAGAGGCATGATTTCAGTGGCGGCCAAAAGCCCTCCACTGGAGCCTGTGCAAGGAAACATTCAACTACCTTGCAGCCAAAGAAGTGGTACGAAGCACCAACGCCTGAAGGATGCTGATAGAAAACGCATCAGGCAAAGAAAATCGCTGGGGACTTTATGGTATCCAGAACAGAGTAGGGTTGATACGGTGCAAATAGACCAGACGTGACGTTGATTGATTAAATTTAAGAAAGAAAGTATTCAACTCATTGATGTCGCAATACCATGGGACACCAGAGTTGAAGAGAAAGAGAGGGAAAAAAATGGATAAGTATGAAGATCTGAAAATAAAAATAAGAAAGGATATGGGATATGCCAGTGGAAATTGTACCCATAATCATAGGAGCACTAGGCACGATCCCAAGAGCCTGAAAAGGAATCTAGAAAAAAAAACCTAGACGCTGTGAAGTAGCTCCAGGACTCATGCAGAAAAGTGTGTTCCTAGAAACGGCGCACATAGTAAGAAAAGAGATGGACTCCTAAGGACGTAGGTTACAACCCGGAATCCACACTATAAAATACCACCCAGTCGAATTGGAGGACTGTGATAGAGGAAAAAAAAAAAAAAAAAAAAAAAAAAAAAAAACAATAATAATAATAATAATAATAATAATAATAATAATAATAATAATAATAATAAAAGGTATTACACCATTAAATAAAGAGTTGCAGCTTTCGGTGTTTCTTTTATTAATTTTGTATCCGTATTTTTCACATTCAGGAACAAATCACATTTGTTTTTTAACATGATATGGTTCTGTAAAAATTGTAGATGTTCAACCTGTCATCCCACCGAAAGAAATTGTAGCGATAAAAACTTATCATCAACGATGTCCGAAGTCAATCTAGGCGTCTGTCTCTCTCGCACGTGAATTCGAAGTTTGGAGACTGGAAGTGGCAGAGACCAGCCCGGAAATGGCTCTGCGTAAACCGGAAGCTTCTCTGTAAAATGCAGAATCCTTTGGCACAATAACAACAAGCACAAAGTTTCTCGTTCAGTGTTTAGTGAATTATAACAGGGAAATGGTGAGAGAGAGAGAGAGAGAGAGAGAGAGAGAGAGAGAGAGAGTAACGCATGACCCATTCCTGAAGCGAAAAGAGGGCCTAAATAATTTAGGTGTAGTTTCGTTAACGTACGTTCATTCATGTTCGTATAGAGATACAGATCGTAATAGTAGGCAGTGTAGAAACGTAAATTCTTAAGCATAATCAGGCTGTTTATTTTCCACATATAACTTAATCCAGTGCGGTGAGTTTTAATTTTTTTTTTTTTTTTTTAGCAAATACAAGCGTGAATGAAAACTACCTTAAGTATCAAATTAATAAACGCGTGAATTGTATATCTTCTCTCTCTCTCTCTCTCTCGATATAAATGTAAATGAAGCATTTTACCTTTGGTACTTGGAAGACGAGTGCAGTAATGGCATCAAGATGAAAATGTAAGCCCGCTTATATATTTCCTCTTTCAATGCAGCAGAAGAATATTGCTTCAGGAAGTCGTCTTCAGATCCGTCAGTGCTTTTTCTTCTTTTTCTTTATTTCTTCAATCTAAGAAATATGAAATGGTGACACTCGACTTTCCCGAAAAATCTGAATTTACTTGAATTACTTAACTGAAACGAAAAAAAAATTTATTTATAGTTTAGAAAGTTAAATTTATAGGTTTTTCAATCAATTTATTGCAATAATTTCAGATTAACTTTTGTAAGTCTCTGGTATATATTTCAGCAACTTACAAGAGCCGAAATCACTGAGAGGAAAGTATAGGACTTCATTCATGCACGGTCACTAGACAGAAATGTGGAAGTGAAAGAAACTTTAATAGTATTTAGTCATCCAAATGACCCGTTATGCAATGCATAGAGCTCACATAAATTCAAATTGCCAGCTCTATAGAATTCTGCAGTACAGTTTTGGTTGTCCTTCATTATTTGGTTTTTACAGCAATAGAGACAAAATGTGAAAAAAAAAAATTGAAAAAAAAGTTGCTTCAGAATTTCTACAGCGAGGTCCATTCCCTGCATATTGGCGTAGCTGTTCAGCAAATCTGATGACAAACTACTACTTATGCCAATCTTCTATGTGGCATAAATCATGTCCACTTCAGTAAAGTAATGCAACATCCTTACCATAATTGCAGAACATCACCGGTCCTTAGTTCAGAGGGGAAGCAAGACCTCATAAAAATGAATAAATAAATAAATAAATAAAAAAGGGGGAAAACAGAAAACACGCCAGGAAAGAAAACACAGCCTCTTAGCAGATGCTTTTGGCCTAAGTTAACATCCGTAAAACATGATCCAGGCGGCCTCTAAAGAGATTACGGAATTTTAGTCTTGAGTGAAATATGGAGCTGACAGGTGCTCGGGGCACCCCAACATGACACCCGGGCTTTTTCTCTTTGGAGGATTAAAGCTGAATAAAAGTGAAAAAACTCGCATGATTTACGGAGAAAAACGAGATAAAATACGATGTTACTTTTCTTCTTCTCTTCTTAAAGGCTAGTAATCCAATCGGTATGAACAGAGGAAAATAAAGGAGAAAGAAAACATGACATTAACGGCTGTAACGAAAAAGGAACTAACTAAGACTTGAATTTTTTTAGTTTAAAGGACTTATTATTTTTGTTGCTGTTGTCACATAAATATTCAAAGCTCAAAGAAGCAGGATTCTGAAATAAAAACTGAATATACTCATGAGACCTCCAGCTTCGAAGATGTAATGTTTTTCTGTGCTTGGAAATTCCACTCTTAAGAAATTCTACCATATGAAAATTCCACCAGTTTTAATTCTTTTTTTTACTGTCTATTTATCAATCTATCTATTTCATTACTGGATGTATGAAGAGTTCAGTCGTCAGGTTCAGATATAAATCTGGTGAATATTGTTTGATAACTGCAAGGAAAAACTAAACAAGAACAGGAGAGAGAGAGGAGAGAGAGAGAGACGGATGACGAGAGAGAGAGAGAGAGAGGAGGACCAATAAGAAACGACCATGAGATGACAGACAGACAGATGGTCAAATAGAGGAAGATACAGGGAGGGAGAGAGAGAAAACTGTGGAAAACGTATCAAAGAAAAAGGGGAGAGAGAGAGAGAAAAGAGAGAGATAGGAAACGTTACAGGAAGAGACAGGAGAGAGAGAGAGAAACTGAGATGAGAGACGACGGTATAAAAACAAAAGTATACAAAAGAAAAGAGAGAGAGAGAAAGAGAAACCGA
>NC_087211.1:1654040-1680952 GCF_015104395.2 Macrobrachium nipponense | reverse complement strand
TTGGAGGACTGTGATAGAGCAAAAAAAAAAAATAAAAAAAAAATAATAATTAATAATAATTACGAACTCTTGTTTCTTTCACAATTTTCCTCACAGAAAGAACGACTTGATAAACTAAAATTTCCAGTTGATGGTCCGGCCTTCCCTCAGCTCGGCGAAGTTCAATATCAGGAGGTAATATCCTCCATCAAATTTATAGCCTCATTTCCAATCGACAACACTTCCGATGAGAGCCACATTTCTCTGCCATCAGGACCGGTAAAGAAGAGGAGCTCTGTCAAGGAAGGTCAGGTAACACCTTGCAGGAGGAAAGTCTCCAGCCTTTTGGATTGGAATTCTTCTTAGCAAACTGATGTGTCTTTCCTTGGTTGAAGAATGAAGCAGAGACTGATTTTAGACATTTTTCCCCGTAAGTGGTTAGTACCGCCATTGCACCTTATGAGCGGTGCACTGTAGGCATTACTGAAGGTTCTCTGCGGCGTCCCTTCGTCCCCAAGCTGCAGCCCCTATCATTCGTTTTACTGTACCTCCTTTCATATTCTCTTTCTTTCATCTTACTTACCTTAGCCACCTCCTAACAATTGTTTCATAGTGCAATTGCTTTGAGGTTTTCCTCCTGTTACACATTTCAAACCTTATGATTGTCAATTTCCGTTTCAGCTCTGAATGGCCCCATAGATCCCAGCGC
The DNA here is from genome assembly GCF_015104395.2 of Macrobrachium nipponense. Classification (NCBI taxonomy): domain Eukaryota; kingdom Metazoa; phylum Arthropoda; class Malacostraca; order Decapoda; family Palaemonidae; genus Macrobrachium; species Macrobrachium nipponense. The sequence continues at coordinate 1,680,264 of NC_087211.1, read as the reverse complement.
TTGGTCTTTAGCCTAAATTCTATATTTCAGTTCCAGTCAGCTTTAGTTATTTGTTCTACAGAATTTCTCTATGAATTTTGCTGTGACGTCAAAGCAAGGAGGAGAAAATACGACTCATGCCCCCTAAAGTGCTTAGGAGAATTTATGAATCATAAAACATATGAATTTCAATTCTAAAAATGTAATAAGAGGAATTATACATATTAAGATAGAACATAAAAATAAAATCCTGCAATTAAAATGAACGAGACTTCAGGTATCTCCGCTCTCGCAGTTTGTTATATCAATGATTTATATATTTATTATTGATAGAATTGCAAATCAAGCTTATTTCACAAACTATTAATAGGAGTAGTTGCAAGCTGTCATGGCGGAATTTCTCATTTATAGTAGTAATGTATTTTCCTATTATAATATCTAAATGAGATTATGTTTTATTTAAATACATGCGGATACACTGTTGTGTAAATATGTTTTTGTGTTTTTGTCTTGGTTGAACAATGAGCCAGCAATCTTCATAAATCTATTTCAATCTGTTTCATAAATAGTCTCTTCCCAACCTGCAATTAGTTCAACAAATCAGCAACTATGTGGGTAGAGGGATGAGGGTTGATGCTGAGCGTTAATTAAGGGAATATGAACGATAATTATCGGGATTTTCTCCGTGAACGATGGCTATCAAATGGCGGTAAATATGAAGGGGAGAAAGAGACGCAGTTTGTCATCAGGTTCCTTTGCCTAATTTGTGGTTATGACTTGGGTCCGGAAGATATGGCCGCGTTTCGCATAAAAAATTTCTCGACAAATATTGATTTACGCCAACCAAACAAAATATATTTTGAATGTAGATTTTAATTAATTGCAAATGGTTTATAATTAAATCGTATAATTAGGATTTCAACTCAATGTAAGGTGTGAATAATTCAAATCTCATTGGACTTTGTTAGTCTTTATTTTCCATTTAGGTCAAAACTCGCGAATAGATTCCAAATCATATAATTAAATTTTGAATAAAAGTTGATTCATATGATAACTGTAAAGGTACACAGTCTTCTAAGGTAAATTGTGTTTTAGGTTGACTTGGCTCTTCATAGCAGAATCTGAAATTGTTCAAACCAGTGATTTAGGATATTTTGATAAACTGTACAAAATGTAACCAACATAGCAGAATCCCGTATTGGGGGTTAGAGCCGTCAGTACACCTCACACGGTGCACTGCAAGCGCTACTTAAGGTTCTTTACAGCGTCCACTTGGCCCCTAGCTGCAGCCCCTTTCATTCCTTTTACTGTACATCCGTCCTTATTATCTTTCTTCCGTCTTACTTTCCTCAGGCCTCCTGGCATTTGTTTCATAGTGCAACTGCTTTGAGGTTTTCCTCCTGTTACGCCTTTTAAACCTTTTCATTCTTAATTTCTCTTTCAGCGCTGAATGACCTCATGGGTCCCAGCACTTGGCCTTTGGCCTAAAATAACTAAACTTTAATATTCCAACCCCATTCAGAATAAAAAACATTCCAAAGAGAACAACCTTCAGTTCCTCCTACTTTGAGTTCTGCTGTTGGACAAATACAGCAACCGAGACTGAAATCGGCTTTACACTGAATTTTAAACCTCTTTCATGGCGTTGTATTCTTCTTTTTAGAACAGAAGTCATGGATCAAGAGAGAGAGAGAGAGAGAGAGAGAGAGAGAGAGAGAGAGAGAGAGAGAGAGAGAGTTGCGTAAGGGAAGCAAACAAATCATTCAACCCATGAAATTATATAATATATATATATTATATATATATATATATATATATATATATATATATATAATATATATATATATATATATATAATATATATATATATATATATATATATATATATATATATTATATATATATATATATATATATTTGTGTGTGTGTGTGTGTGTGTGTTTTTACGTTTTTTGATCACCTCGTCTACCCAAAAGTTATTAAATTAATTATTTGCTAGAAGAGCAGCCATTTTGTGTGTGTGTATGTGTGTATGAAGGGAGATTCACGCCAATGCAAAGTTCTTTCCAAAACCCTAACATCGGAAAACTCATCGTATCTTTGAAAGAAACTAGAATATCATCGAAAAGTCAATGGACGTCATATCTGACATTGTAGTTTACCCGAATCTCCTTTATGGCATCCATTTCTCATAAGATGGTAAATATTTCAAAATGGAGTGTTCTCGATGAAGCCAATTTCATTACATCAAGATTTGCATTCCTTTCACATAAACACTAACCAGATTTCATATTTCATAGCCTCTGAAGATGCACGAAAGTTTCTAAGCTTTTTCTAAGAACCTGAACTTGGCTGCGGTTTCGGAAATATTGCTTTTACAGGGAAAGTTTGAAGAGTTAAGAGTGGGAGGTGTCGATGGAATGAATCTCTCCTGATGGTCGTCAGAGAATTCGGGGCATCTGTCCTTCCTTCCTTCCTTCCTTCCTTCCTTCCCTTGCAATTGAAATATTGTCTTTCTCGAGCGCTTTTACGACAAGGATTCTTCTGTTCTTTGATTCCACCTCCAAAATGAAATCATTTATTCGTCTATTCTGAATCCACGTGAAGAGGTCGGGGGGAGGGGGGTGGGGCGCCGGCGGTATTGCCCTCAGTGCACCTCACGCTGTGCACTGTAGGTATGACTCAAGGTTCTTTGCAGTGTCCTTTCGGCCCCTAGCTGTAACCCCTTGCATTCTTTTTATTGTACCCCTATTCATATCCTCTTTCTTCCATCTTACTGCACTCAGCATCTCATAGCAATTGTCTCATGGCGCAGCAACTTTGAAGTTTTCCTCCTGTTACTCCTTGCAAACCTTTTTACTCTCAATTGCACTTTCAGCGCTGAATCACCTCATCGGTCCCAGGGCTTGGCCTTTGGGTTAAATTCTATATTCTGTTCTATCCTAATCAAAAGACTGACCTGACGTATGAGAGGCCTATCCACCAATTTTGGGTTTTTTTTCTCCTTCATGGAGTTGGAAACCCTGTGCCTTAAGGTACGATGAATTAGACCACCAACTAAAACTGGTATTAAAATGAAAGACTATGAATATATCTTGACTCTAGAATGACGCTTCCTCCCGAGATATGAAGAGATTGCCGCTGAAAAGCGAAAGAATTGCGGAAGAAAAGGGCGGTGAGGTTCCAGATGAATGATTTTCCTTCAGTCTGACAAACCCCTTCTTTGTTGACTCTATTTATCGATGGGCTATATTAAAAAGAGTGCTGTTCTTAACAAAGAAATTAGCTCGAACAATGAATATTTTATAATAGCTGTTCTTTTTACGATTCGGACAAAGATTATTCAGTGATAAGTCACGTTGATTCCTTAGCTTTATGCTTCTCTCACGTGTTCACTGAGGGAGATTGGCTTTTTATAATGAATCAGGATGATTGGAAATTTAAACATTCACAAAATTGCCAGCTGAGGAGATGGGAGTGAAATGCAGTGCATATGAATATGCATAGCTCACTAGGGCGTGTAGGCGCAGTGACACAAAATATTACAAGCGAAAATATGTTAGTACATCTCTTTTAAAATCATTCATAGCAAAGCTCAAATCAGGAGTTTCATAGAAGTCAAAGGAATCCTATAATAGCCGTCAGTCATTGATAATGTAAAGATTCCAGACTTCCGGGAATATTCAAAGAGTATTCCTGGAAGGAACACTCCCCTCCCTTGATCTTATCCACTCTGCGGGAAAACATTTCAGCTTCTTATCAAATATTCATACCTCTGGGTGTCCCAGACAGGTCATACGTTTTCAAGAGAGCGCAATATAGATAAGGCACGACACTATCATGCTATGGTGTGTACGTTTTATGCTTTATTTATGTGCGTATGTATGAATATATATATATATATATATATATATATATATATATATATATATATATATATATATATATATATATATATATATGTGTGTGGTGTGTGTGTGTGTGTGTGTGTGTGTAGATGTGTGTAAATAATATGTATATATATTTTTACAGTATATTGTAGATACAATATTAAATCGACAAAAATTGGGACAAATTTCTCTCCTTTGATGATATCCAAGACACTGATGTTCTTTCTCTCTTTCTCCTTATCAGCGTTTTCTCACTATGAATCTTTGCTTAGCTCTGCGTGGCATCGAAGTTAGGTAGTTTAACGATAATTATACTAGTACAATCTTTTGTTAAATAAAGTTTTAGGTGTGTATTTCATTCATATCTTTTTTGTGCTGCTCATTATTCTCATTTTTACAGTAAGTGGTGTGCTGTATATACATATGCATATACAACATATGGATTTGCAACTTTTTCATATCTATTCGAAAAGTGTAAAAGATATATTTCCTGAAAAGAAGCAATAAAATAAACAATTATGTTACAAAAAATCATGAGTTGGTAGATGCTATCTCTAATAACAAATCAATTAGCATGTCGAGAAATCTCTTGTAGAAAATAAATAACAAAGCAATCAATTTCCCTACAAATAATAAATCAGAAGTTGGCAGACGAATAAACAAATATGTTATGAAAAAATAATAGAACAATCAATTTCCCAGCAAATAGAAAACCTTAGAAGTTGACAGATGTTATCTCTAAGAGCAAATCTAAGAGGAGAAGAAGAAATCTGCTACAAACTCTTTCTGAGGAGGAAGACAACTCTAATGTTTCCACAACAGTTCGGGAAACGAGGTTATAAAAGGTTCTCTCCCGGAAAACTTGGAGCACATTTTACCTCTGCTCCAATCAGGCCGGAAAGGCGATATGTCAAAGTCAGCAGGAAACCAATTGGATCTCAAACTTTTCTAAATTGCCCCCGACTTCTTCGATTGTTGTTTGGGAGGATTTCTAATCCAGGGGCTGCCGGTGTCAGCTCATTTTCCGTAAGGATCGACCTGAGAGACTGTGTCTCTGGGCAGTCTAGTAGGTAGTGTTAGAGAGGCTGGATTGCCTCTCGGTCACAGTACTGACATAACCTGCCCTCGTTACCTATCATTTGCCAGGTGCACAGGTATCCTAGCCTTAATCTGTGTGTGATGACTGAGAGTTTTCTAGTGGTTTGCTTTGTGATGTCATGCGGTCTTAGATTTGTGACATCCACATACCACTTGGACGTTCGTGAATCTTGTAAATAGTGACGTCGTACTTCACTCTCTTCTTGGAGTTTGGCATAGCTTTTAGCCATTTCCTATTGGTGTGTTATGGATGGTTGCACTTTTATGCTTACTGTACTGCAGCTGAGGGCACTTTTGGCTAGGATGTCAGTTTCTTCATTTCCTTGGATTCCCACATGGCTGGGTATCCAGTTTAGTGTGACTCTCCTGCCAGCAGCTTGATGTGACTTGGCCACTGATTTAATGGCTGTTATCAGTGTCACATTTTCTTTTGGATTTGTCGCTTTGATTGCGAGTATTGCTCCTTTGGAGTCGATATACACTGTTGTGTGTCCTTCTTTTAGATTGGAATTTTCTAAGGCTTTTAAGATTGCCATTAGTTCCGCTTGTAGTATGGGGGCATTGTTGGATAGCCTCCAGCTTCCTTTGCCGGTAGTATTGTGAAGTTATACCGGATTGGGTCTTCGACCCAGGGAGGTGATTTTTGGTATCCCTCAGGTGGGACATCGTTTGTTATGTGTTTCACTGTGTCCTGCATACCTAGAATCTACTCAATATATAGTAGCATGTCAGCAGGGGGTCAACCGCTCGCTGGGTTTTCATTGGTTGGTGGCGCAATGCGTTCCTGCTATTGGCTGGAGGAGGTTTCCTCCAAGACACTTCTCGTCGTTGAAGGTCGTGCTGTTGCAGCCTAGCAGACCGTCGAGGCTGGGGCGTGACTTCCCTGGGTGTTGTGTCACGTCGGCTCGCATTGGCATTGGCTGCTGGGCTGTTTGTCTCATCTGGTATTCCTTGCGTGGCGGTGTCGCTCGGTCTGGTATTAATTGTACTATTATTTATATTCATGGGTCTTCTTAAGTTGGTGGGGAGGAAAAGCAGTTCCTGTGTCGTATTTAATGGGGGTTTTTCTTGCTGTATGAGGAGTGCCTCGAGCAGTCGTAAACGTCGCTGGTCAGGAGCCCTCTCTATTATCTTAGTATTCTTGATAACACCGTCGCGGAAGATAGCTTCCTGGTGTGCTGTCATGGTATGGTTTTTAATTGCACCTTCTTGTGCGTGGCAAGAAATCCTCTTGGACAGTTTCATAGAAGTCATACCAACGTAAGAGCCGGGGCGTCCACGGACGGGGCATAAGAATTGGTAGACTACATTAGACTGTTTCAAGAGGTCTCTTGCTAGGGAGATTGGGTTGTTCTTCATGGTAAGGTCGCGGGTACGTCGATTTTGGTAATAAATCACGAGTTAGAGTTTTTTGTCGACTTTTCCTCCCACCAACTTAAGAAGACCCATGAATATAAATAATAGTACAATTAATACCCAGACCGAGCGACACCCACAATCAAGGAATACCAGATGAGACAAGCAGCCCAGCAGCTAATGACAATGCGAGCCGTCGTGACACAACACCCAGGAAGTCATGCCCCAGCCTCGAAGGTCATATATATATACTATATGTATATATGAGACAACTTTTGGTTTGTAATATATTATAGTATAATTATATATATATATATATATATATATAGTGTTATCATATACATACATTAAGCATCACACACACACATATATATATGTGTATAATATTAATATATATATATATATATATATATATATATAATATATATATATATATATATATATATATATATTATATATATATAAAATGCACACAAGATAATTTAGATATAGTATTGTTAAAGTACTTTCATTTATGTTCGCATACAGATACAGATCGTAATAGTTGGAAGTGTAGAATCGTAAATTCTTAATCATGGTCTGGCTGTTTCATTTCCACATATAACTGAATCCAGTGCGCTGAGTTTTCGTTCTATTTTCTTTCAGCAAATGCAAGCGTGAATGAAAACTACCTTGAGTATCAGATGAATAAATGCGTGGAAGAAAGTATGCAAGATGATAATGGTTAATATTCTCTCTCTCTCTCTCTCTCTCTCTCTCTCTCTCTCTTCTCTCTCTCTCTCTCTCTCTCGATATAAATGTAAATGAGGCTTTTTACCTTTGATACTTGGAAGACGAATCCAGTAATGGCACCAAAATTAAAATGCAGCAGAAGAATATTGCTTCAAAAAGTCGTCTTCAGATCCGTCAGTGCTTTTGCTGTCTTTTCATTATTTCTGCAATTAAAGAAATATAAAATGGTGGTACTCGACTTTCCCCAAAAATCAGAATTTACTTGAATTGCCCGTTTCGCTTGTGTTTAGTGTGTGTGTGTGTGTGTGTGTGTGTGTGTGTGTGTTTGGCTGATATTATGGCTGCTTCTGCTCCTTCTCGGCGTCAGCATATGTGTCCCGGAGTTCCAGGTTTTCCATGTTCTCGTTTTCTGGCTTCGGCGGCGAACTTACCTGAAACGAAAAAAATCGAACATCATTTATTTGTGGTAAAGAGAGTTAAATTTATAGATTTTTTTCAATATATTTACTGCAATAATTTCTGATTAACTTTTGTAAGTCTCTGACATATCTTTCAGCAGCTTACAATCATTAAAAGGAAAGTATAGGACTTCATTTATGTATATCACTAGAGGGGAATGTGAAAATAAAACAAACTTAAATAGTATTCGATATTCAATCATGCAAATAACCCGCTATGCAATGGTCAGCGTTCACTTAAATTCAAATTGCCAGTTTTACAGAATTCTGCAGTACAGTTTTGGTTGTCCTTCATTATTTGTTTTTTTACAGTATTAGAGACAAAATGTGAAAAATTGTGAAAAAAAAGTTAGCTTTAGAACTTCGACGGCGAAGTGCATTCCCTGCATAATGGCAATGCTGTTCAGCAAATCTAATTACAAACTACTATATACTGATGCCAATTTTCTACGTGGCATAAATGATTTCCACTTCGGTAAAATAATATAGCATCCATACCATAATTGCAGAACATCACCAGTCCTCGGTTCAGAGGGGAAGCAAAACCTTATGAAAAAAAAAATGAAAACAGAAAGCAAGTCAGGAAAGAAAACACCGTCTCTCAGAAGATGACTCTGGCCTAAGTTGCCATCCATAAAACATGTTCCAGGCGGCCTCTAAATAGACGACGGAATTTAGTCTTGAGTGAATTATGGAGCTGACAGGTGCTCGGCACGAACATGACATGTTTTCTTTTCTGTTTTTTTTTTTTTTTTTTTTTTTGGAATTAGATGAATAAGTGAAAAACTCGCATGAGTTACGGAGAACAACGAGACAAAATACGACGTTATTTTTCTTCTTCTTTCCTTAAACGCTGGTAATCCACTCGGTATGAACAGAGGAAAATAAAGAAGAAAGAAAACATGACATTAACAGCCATAACGAAAAAGGAACTGACTAAGACCTGAATTTTTTCTTTTTAAGTTTTCTATTTTGTTGCTGTTGTCACATAAATATTCAGATCTCAAAGAAACAGGATTTTGACACAAAAACTGCAGATACTCGTGAGACCTCCAGCTCCGAAGATGAAATGTTTTCTGTGCTTGGAAATTCTACTCTTGGGGAATTCTAATAATTGAAAGTTACATTAATTTTAATTCTTTTTTTTCTATTTAGCTATCTATCTATTTCATTTACTGGATGTATGAAGAGTTCAGTCAGGTTCAGATATAAATCTGGTGAATATTGTTTGATAACTGCAAAGAAAAACTAAACAAGAACACAGAGAGAGAGAGAGAGAGAGAGAGAGAGAGAGAGAGAGAGAGAGAGAGAGAGAGAGAGAGACCAATAAGAAACGAACAGGAGATGACAGACAGACAGACTGACCAATAGAGAGCATACAAGGAGGGAGAGAGAGGGAAACTAGTGGGAAAAGTATACAAGAAAAGGGGAGAGAGAGAGAAATAGAAACCGATTGGAAACTTACAGGGGAAGAGAGAGAGAGAGAGAGAGAGAGAGAGAGAGAGAGAGAATGACTAAAGCGTCCATATCTTCGAGACCTCTCGTCCACATCTGGGTTCTTCTTCTCCGGCCCAATGGCTGACCTGGAAAATCAGTCTTTTATCTTGATGATTAGTGGCATTTTGAGTCCAGAGATAACACACCCACACCCCCACAACCCCCAGCCCCTACAGTTCTCTCTTGGGCTGACCCTTCGCTCATAAAGAGGTTAATCTAAGAAATTTATGAAAGGGAAGAGCTCGCTGTCGAGCCTTATGGCACTGGAGGGCGAGTGGCCCCTTTAAGCATTCTTCAGTTTGTGCTATTTTACCTTGTGATTTTTTTTTTTTTTTTTTTACGTTTTACCCTTTTACATTGCCTTGATTTTTTATGTCTTTACCTTTCTAACTTTTCATGATTCATTCTATTTCGTTACCTTTTACCTTTCTGGGTTTCCTTTAAGTTTTCGTAAGGTGTTTTGGGCCAGGTACTGGAGGACATTATCTGGGTATCAAGTAGTCACCACATTCACATTTCTGAGCAGTGGACGCACATAGTAGAATTAGCATTACTTTCTGACTCACATCAGGATCGAACCCAGTTCGTTCTATCAGTTGGAAGGCAAGGACGCTGCCAGCAAAGCCACACAAGTCATGAAAGAATTTAGAACCTACTGAGTACTACTTACTGTCCCTAAAGCTTTATAATAGTGCTGTGGTGTCCGAGTGGTTAAGGAGATGGACTCGAAATTCATTGGGCTCTGCCTGCACTGGTTCGAATTCTGTCCACAGCGATGAAGAAACATTATGATCTCTTTGAGCAACAAGTTCGGGTCCTCTCGGTGGCGCCAAGAGGTAAAGAGGCCTAATTCATATTAATTCATGTGGTCATCTTTGTATACAATACTGTGAATGTATAAGATATTGTGTTTTTTTGCTTGCGCTATTAATAAAAACTAATGTCAGTTATTGGTATATATATTGCAATAATGTTTGTTGTTTTTATTCATTATTATATATTTTAGTCATTAAGAATATGAGTACATATATATATATATATATATATATATATATAAATATATATATATATATATATACATATATATATGTATATATATATATATGTGTGTGTGTGGTAATGAGTGTGTGTGTAATAAATATATATATATATATATATATATAATATATATATATATTTATATATATATATATGTATATATATATATATAATATTTATATATATATATATATATATATATATACTAATAATATAATATATATATTATAATAGATATATATGTATATTATATATAGATATTATATATACTAATAGTTTAAATATTATATACATATATTTATATATATATATATATAATATATATATATATATATATATATATATATATAATATATTTATATATATATATTATATATATATATATATATAATCTGCCATCTTATTTTTAAGACATTCACGATTATATAGATAAAAACTGACTTATTCATGCCTGAATCCGCATTCACAATATTCGTTTCGAGTCGCCTTCGCAAATGCAAGACTTTAAGCATGACACGATTTTAGCCTTGAGGCAAAATACATAAAACTTCCCTGGGCGCTTTCATCTCTGCCCTGAACCCAAATATCATACTTTTATGTCACGTTTCCCCTGACAGCTGGTTATACGAATGCGGTAGTGAGATGTATGGTTATATATATATATATATATATATATTATATATATATATATATATATAATATTATATATATATATATGTATATATATTATTAATAATTATTAATATATATATATATATATATATATAATATATATATATATATAATATATATATATATATATAAAAGTATTTGTATGTATGTATATATATATACTCTGCACGTCACTGTCTCTATTCTGGAAGGTGTTATTGACTAAAATCCATGATGGTAATTTAGCACATATTTATCTTCTTTGCAACTCGATTATGGAATTGTCTGCCTGATGCCGTCGTGGAATCTTGTGTACATTCCAACATTTTATTTTCTGTTCACTCACATTTTTTTTTTTTATTTATAACCTTTTCCTTCAACTTGTCTCTATCTCCGCAGACTGATTTCCCTTTGGAGTCCTATCGGGTTTGTTATGGTCTGTTGACTCTGTCCACGAGGGGTTTCTTCAGCTGAGGATTTGGACAGAGGCAAGAAAGAGTTTGCCTTTGCAACAAGGGACGATGAAATTACAGATTCTTTCGAGGTTTGCTACTTATGATATCCAATTGAAGTGATTGTGGCTTCGAAGTTATATGAAAATGTTGGGTTTGACAAGTGTTCATCAATAAGCAACTTCACTTACTACAGTCACTTGTAAAACCACGAAAAATAATATAGTAAACTTGCTTTACTCGAATTGAAGATTTTACTTGCTATTTATGCAAAAGTATATCGCAAGTTTAGTAATTAGAGATTTAGTTTTTCTTTACTGAGTAGCTTAAAATGCTAAAAGGTTGACGAAACTTAAACTTAAAAAGATAAATACAGCAAGAAAAGAATCATTTGAAATATATATCATGACTGCATATTTGAATAAACAGCGCCCCTTTCTATGTAAAATAGCTTTAATGGACCCGTGGTATTTTATTTCTCTTGGACAATAAGAACAGAAGAAACAGCTCATTAGAATATAAAGAAAGACAGAAAGAAATGAAACCTGAAAATGCTTCCTTTATGAACAAGTGTCTTGTATGACAATGAGAGAGAGAAAGAGTGAGAGAGGGAGAGTAAGGGACTCTTCAAATGAACGCGTCTGTGATCCATTTTTTTTCTTTTCCATTTGATATTTTCCACTAAACGACTTCTTCCTTTCTTTCTGTCTATTGTCCTTCGTCAGAGTCAAAGGCTCTTAGAAAGACGGTCTCATTCAGGCATCCCTTTTATCTGTTACTTAAGTCACTTGTATAAGTGATGCGTTGAATTGCTCCTCTCAGAAACAACGGCTGGGCACTTTGACCCTCTCTGTTCTTTGTGCGTCTCTCTCTCTCTCTCTCTTCTTTTCCTTCGTTCGTTTACTCCAGGAAATAACCTTTGTGTAGTAGAGTCTGAAGTTTGCTTTTTATCCTTGGCTCGATGAGCAGCGGCTACCAGGCGTCAGAATTTACGGATTTTGTCAATTCGTATTTGTGATCTTTCTTTAATGACGTCAACAGAATGCTTCAGCTTCTCGCATTGAGGTAAACATGCAGTTTATTCGGCTTCTTATTATCCCGAGCGGGAAGTAGTGACATCAGTCCACCTCGCGCTAGGCACTGTAGGCATTGCGTAAGTTTCTTTGCTGGGTTCCTTTCTTAGGCACCTAGCTGCAGACCTTTTTCATTCCTTTTACTGTACCTCCGTTCATATTCTCTTTCCTCCATCTTACTGTCCACCGTCGCCTAATAGTAGTTTCGTACTGCAACCACTTTGAGGTTTTCCCTCTGTTACACCATTTTACTCTTAATTTCCATTTAAGTGCTGGATGGCCTCGTAGGTCCCAGCGCTCGGCCTTTGGTCTAAATTTTGTATTGCATTGCATTCCTCGTTTAAGGCAAAAACATCTAGTAGGATGATGTATTGTAGAACTCCCCATCTTGAATCTCTCAAAGAAATGTATTTTCTCCCTCCAGGAAAGGAAAATAAAGCGAATATTATTAATGTTTAAAACTGACTAAGATACTTCGTGCCTGCTTCAGCGTGCAAGTAGCAATGCTGAGCAGAAGACTTTTGATGTATAATTAAGTATTCCTTGGCTCACAGCCTTGGAGGAAATTGTGTTGCAAAAGAGACTCTTTTTCCTTATTCCAAGACCCCGACAGTGATACAACAGAGATGGAATGTAAATGAAAATAGTATCAGAAAATTCTTTTTTATTGGCATTATTTGATTTCCCTTCATAATCATATAAAGGAATTTGTTCTCAATACATGATGCATTTACATTTTCTTTATTAAAAGGTCATCTCTCCTTTCTGTATTTCCTTTTACCTCCTCTTACCTACCTCACTCTAATGAACACCTTATTCTTTGGAAGCCTGAGTTTCAAGTCACTGGCCCCATTTGTGGATTTTTTTCCATGAGAATAGGGTTTTCATCTCTTGAATATGATAGTAATAAAGAGTATTTGGTTCCATGAATCAAAATATACTTTTCATTAAGAGATGCCCTATACCTCTACTTGCATTTGACTTTTAGGATACGTTTATATTTACATCCTGTTCTTGTATATTTTAAATAGAGTTCGTAAGTAGTTAATAGACTCTTCGTTTCTCTACATTTAAAAGTCGATGTCTTTTTCGTTGAATGTAGGCAGTCTTATTCCACTACACTCTCTTCAAACCTCTTCAGAATATATAAAACGTTATAAAGTAATGCTCTGTTCATTCTTCTTATTGTTTTGATTGTATACTCTATAGACCGTTATTAGCTGTTACCTCCATGTATAACACCTGGGAAAAAAAATCCTCATTTCATAATAATAATTTTTCTATTTATATTCATAGACATTGCTTTTCCAATATCATAACATGCTGTTATTAGTCCAATTTTGTTAATAATTGCTTTAAGTATATTATATTTTCAAGTGAAATATATAACATTTTATTTTAGCCATCGAGTTTGTGGGTTCAAAATGGAAGACGTGATGTTTCATTTTAGGTAGAAATATTTCACATTCCATCGTATGTTATTTCATTATTGAAGAGAGAGAGAGAGAGAGAGAGAGAGAGAGAGAGAGAGAGAGAGAGAGAGAGAGAGTCCTACCACCCTAAAAGAGGAATAAAAATTAACTCGGGGAGTGATATTTCTTCTTTCAGCAGGAACCTTTTTAAAGAGAAATAGTGAGGGAAGAGGGGACCTGGGTTGCAGAGAGAGAGAGAGAGAGAGAGAGAGAGAGAGAGAGAGAGAGAGCTAAACAACTTGAAAATCCATTAGAGTAAATCCACTGTTTGCAGGGGAACGGTGCTTGCGTTGTTTGAACAAGATTTTGAGAGGTTTGTTTTGCAGTCGAAAGTGACACAAGTCCGTTGAAATCGAGTTGTTGAAGTGTACGGGACAGAATATTCAGGTTTTATGAAGCCTCCCCTCGTCCTTTAATTAGACTTTTGCATAAGTCAGCTTTTCTGACTTTGCTGACCATCCCGTATATAGTAAAGTCTACTGCCGTCCTTTGCCGAGAGCAGTCTCAGCAGACGCTGTAGTAGGTGTGAATACACTGTTGGGATTTACCTTGTATGTAAAAGTTTGGCTGTTGATGTAGGGTGATTTTTAAGATCACTGGGGGCATATCTAGGGAAGGGGCCAAGTTCACATTCCATTAGGTGGGGCGGGGGGACCCGCCTTTTTTCAGTATAGGGTAGACTTCATCATTCCGTTAGTTGTTTTCATTAGAAGGCTGATTTTGTGCTCAAATGACCCAGAATATTGTTTATTATGTCTTAACACAAAGTAATTTTGATCAATAAAAGTATAATTGTTATTTTTATATACACATAAAATGCAAAATATAAATTTATTATACAGAATTTAATAGCCTCCAGTAGACATATTCTTGGGTATGATACACTGATTTACACACAGAAAACTGATCATAATATAATGTGTCAAGACAAATAATTATAATTTTCCTATATGTACGATTAAAAAAAATGCCGATTTTCTGAGGCAGACACCGAATACAGTAACACATTCTTGATTTACACACAGAAAACATGTAATATAACATATCGTTTATTACACACCCAAGTGGATTAACAATTCTACGGACCTTGAACCCCAGAGTTCACTTACCAGACGCAACTTGTATATGTCAGAAATAAATTACTTCCTGATTCACGACCATTTCCCTCCCCAAAGATGACAAGTATCGGAGAGTTATTGGCACATTGCAGAAACCAAGAGAAGTCAGTCATAAGAAAAGTAGAGAAAACTATGTAAACTGAATCCAGTTGACGCAGAAGTTACCTTCAGCACTTCCTGTTTGAAAGATGGTCTACTACCCATATACTATACTGATTATTATATTTTTTTTTTTTATTAAATAACCATAAAAAATCTCTCAAGATTGTTTATGATTTCTGTTAAAGTGAGAGAACGCTTTTAGAGAAAAGTCATGCTCTCTCTCTCTCTCTCTCCATATATATATTATAGAAAAAAATTATAGAAAAGGAGAGAGAGAGAGAACACACACACACACACACAGACAGAAAGAAAGTTATATATAACCTCTTATAACAACAAAATTCGCAACAAAATTCATTATTCCAAGAACACAGAGTCCACATTCAAAAATATATATATTTATACATCTATGCATACATATTCATAGAATCCCATTCAACTGTGATACGAAAACCCAGTTAATTCAAAACGCATTAAACTTAACAGTTTCCAGTCCGATAATTCCAAAATAAACGTAACGTCGACGCTCTCCCTCCTCGTATTTCATTTTGTATTTTATGTTCCCTTTTTCCATATTTATTGGTGAGATAATCAATCACTGAAAGGTTTTGGGTGGTAAGGGAAAATGTATCTAACTGTTTTCTTTGGATACTACATTAAACAAAGTTACATTGCTATATCATCCAAGTGAAATATGAATGGATATATTATACTGAAACGTATTCATTTGAATTCTCGGTGGAAAATTGTAACTGGGAACAGAAAACAATTGTTTCGTGCTATTGGTCACTGGCAGAGAAATTAACAACACTTCTAAAAGGTATAAAACTGGTTTTATTTTTAAATGTTTCAAACGAGAGAGAGAGAGAGAGAGAGAGAGAGAGAGAGAGAGAGAGAGAGAGAGAATGTAAAAAGTTGCTCCATTTATTCCACAAAAACAGAGAGTGTAAAAATGTATTTCATTTAATCTGCAAAGAGAGAGAGAGAGAGAGAGAGAGAGAGAGAGAGAGAGAGAGAGAGAGAGCAATCAGTGTCACATCCATCTTCAGATTGCCATGCCATGGGCACAAACACACTCCAATGCATCAACGTCAGTACTGTCCGAGTGTACCAGTAATTTCATCTTTTGTGCTTTTTGTTTTGCTTTTGTTTTTGTTTTTTATTTGAAGAATGGGACAATTTCTTTCCAAAATGCTCCCATTAGATCCCCTGGTTCATCCACTCGTTTTCTTTGATCAAAATTCCCTTCATTATAGTCCTTACAACAACAACAGCATTAATTAAATTATTTATTAATTTTATTATTATTATTATTATTATTCATTATTATTTATTATTATTATTATATTTTTATATTATTAATATTAGTGTAGAGGTAGTAGTAGTAGTAGTAGTAGTAGTAGTTAGCAGTAGTAGTAGTAGTAGTAGTAGTACAGCCTAACGAATGGTGTTTTGAACTGCCGCTCTCGAATGACCATCGGAATGACCGACATAACAAACATTCATACAATTAATTATCAATAGGTTTTGGGATAGAATTTCTATAATGAGTGAACTACTTACTGTTCATTCACCGTACAAATGAGCTTCCATTGGTCGGTCGCCGAACGATTCCTAACAGGAACTGATCGAATTCCTTGTGTTCATCGGTGTTTATGCCGGACGAAATAATTGAACAGGTAATCACGTGAGGTATCGGGTGTCCATTTCTATTTTGTACGTCGATTCGATAGAAATATTTTGGTGAGGGCTTTTGTCTATATGATATATATATATATGGATATATATATATATATATATATATATATATATACATATATATGTATATATATATATTATATATATATATATATTATATATATATATATATATATATATATAGTATATATATATATATATATATATATATATAGTATACACACACATATGTATACACACACACACATGTATAGCACACAGACACACACATATAATATATATTAATATATATATTATATATATAGTATCATATATATATATATATATATATATATATATATATATATATATATATATATATATATATATATACATATATAAACATTTCGTCTGGGAAATGCGGGAGACAAATTATGTGTTGATCGAATTGAATGCTATTTATTCTTATTTTCATTTATTTATTTATTTATTTTTTTGCTCTTCCATAATACTGCAGTCTGGGAAGCCATTTTGTTTTGGAGAGGTATTTCTTGACGCAACGTTTCGCGTCTTCCTGTGTAATATATATATATATATATATATATATATATATATATATATATATATATATATATATATTATATATATATATATATTACTATATATATATATATATTAGGGCTGTTGCATTGTATAATAAGGCACCCTATGAGGTAATGTTAGACTTGCGATAATCTTACGCTAAGTCGGTATGTTATGCACTTCCATACTCATTGGATTGTCTTGGGGTTTGTAGATCACTTACGAAGTCGGTATTATCTTCTTTTGGTTATGACGACGATGTGTTAAACTATGATGATTCAGCAGTGATGTGAGGTTCTACGTAGAAAACACGAAGTATAAAAATACATATATTCTTCTGAGATTACATGATGAATATCAGACAGGGTTGTACAGGTCTGCCAATGACGATGGCTTGATCGCTTCTGCCAATGATGATGGCTGATTCTGTTCTGTTCCGACCACCATCTCGGTTACAAGTCATAAGGGAAGCAGACAGTAGCTCGAACATATGAACATACATACAAAATGAGACACACTACAGATCACGTAGGCCGTTTGAATTATAGGTCGCGGTAGTTGTCTCAAGCAGGGAGCTTGGACTAATGTTTCAAAACAAATGAATGACCACAGGTGACGGCACTTCATTATTGTATACGTCATCTTAGCTTCTCTGGTCTGATCACATTCTTGCAAGCAATCTGGTTGACCTCTTTAGTTTTAGTCTTTTATATATATATGGAATAACATTCCATATTTTTAATATGTAACTCTTACGTAAAAGCTCGGTCAGCTACCAAAACCAACCACTGAATATTACTCAAGCTTGACTTGCATTTGACTTATAGGAGTGTGATACAGACACTATGTGAATATATATAGATATATAGAAAATACTTATAAGTAAAAAAAAATTCATGGTGTACACAAATACAGATTCAAGTAATAAGATATAAAACATAATATGCATATGATGGTATTCGTAAATAATAGTGATCACGTGATATATACTGATACAGTTTTTCACTTCATCTCTTTAAGATACATATGCTACAGAAAATACTAATGTACTCTGATAATCGCATAGAATAAAGATTAACATGATAAAAATCATATTTTAACTGATAAAAATTTCATATATGAATTGATAAAAATTATTAATGCTTATGCTGATTGATTCGTTGATTTTTATGCTAACTGTTATATATCTGCAGTTATTGGTAAGATAAAAGGTAACAGATTGATTATAGGCTACCTGATTTATTTATACATATATGTATATGAATTCATATAATTATGATTAATATATGTGCACTTTAAATAGATTCCTAGTGCGTACATGCAAAGATATATTTCGATTCTGTTATTTATGATTATTTATATATAGATTACTTGTTCGTACACGCAAAGATATATTTCGACTCAGTTATTTATGATCATTTATATATAGGATACATGATACTTTATATATAGGATACATGACCGAGGTTATACTACTACACATTTTAACATAGCGTTCGAACAACTTTTCGTCCATTACACAGTTCCAGACAACCACCTATAGCCAAATAAAATGGCCAATTCCAAATGGTTAAAACAAGGGGAAAATTGCCTGGCGGGGTCCAACGTTCTATTTCGGCCTCATACTTGTTCTCTGCATCCTAAGCCACAGGAATACGTTCGCAATGAATAAAATCATCCCCAGCACGAGTCCTTCGCCAGCAACGTAGAGTTGAATATCCTTCTGGTCGTAATTGTCGGAAGTATGTCCCTTTTGTAGTCGATTTCCGACAGCCGCCGGCGCATTAAAACGAGATTCCTTTCACATTGTAGGCGGTTGTTACTTGACTGCAGTCGTCCTCAGCGACGAACGATTTTTTGAAGTTGCGATGTGAAACTCTCGTACTGCAGGATACTGTAACCAGGTTCCATTAATCAGCCTGCAAGTGAAATTATACTTGTCACAAAGGCAAAGTAATTTCAGACAACATCAAATACGGGAGGGAGAAAGCCATTAAAAACCAGACTTAACCCACATGAATTCGCTGATATTTTATGGAATTCAAAAGTGTCAGCTGTACAAACTTTTTTATCCATGGCATTAACAATGAGTGAACTATCCAGGTCTATGATGACTGTAAAAATATCCATAATTAAAAAAAAATAAACAGATATCAATACGAATCCCAAAGAAAATTCGATATTACTGGTAGTAAGTTACTAGACAAAGAAGTGTGAAACGGAGCTGTTTGTAAGATTGCCAGGCAACATAAGAGTCAAAGAGAATATTAATCATGATTCTGTATTTCTCTATGCTAAATGAAATTAAGCTGTGATAAAATCCGATCCTATGTGCCCCTAACAAAAGTTTCATATTCAATTTTCTCGCGCGCATCCTCTGAGGTTAATTTGTAAAACTTTATTAATAGGCAGGAGATGCAACAAAAGAACCCACTATGTAACTAATTTCTATATAAACTTTCGGTTTTTCAAGAAAATATGACATTTTCCCATGAATGTGATTTACTTGAATTGTAATAGACTAATGCTGCAAGTAAATATTTCATATCCATGACTTGATCTTCTAAATGTCTGTTTACCAATATCATAAGCTGATTTATTGACTCTAATTGTCTATGAGGTTCAGAAAAAAGTAATTCATTTTGATGTTATAGAAGTTCTATTTGCTTATTTTGTTACTTAATTTTAAGACGATTGCAATTCCTTAGCTAAAGTTGCATTGCCCACACTGATAAGAATAGGTTATGGCTATGTCATGTCATCGTGACCCATGAACCACATGTGAAGTTCATGAGCTAAGCATTCCTCTCTCCAGTCAACCTGCTTTGCAAGCGCGAGACGACACACACAGATGAAGCCTGTGCAAGCAGATTATTGAGGTTAAAAGGAACAATGATGAATGGGCAAACGCGCCATGCACCTTCTAGACTGATAACCTCATCACCTGGCAGGAGATTGCTCTCAGCCAGCTTATGCGTTACGTTACTTGCTGTAATAAATATGACTTTAGTACTTTCAAATTATATTTTTTTGTTTTAATACTCCATCCACATGAGAAGAATGTCTGAAAAAAAAACAGTACCAAAATTGAACAATATATTAGTTTCATGTTAGAAATCTGCATGATTGTAAATAAATGTAATTATGTTAAATTAGAAATTCCTTATTCAAATTAATGAAAAAGGAAAGGTTTTCCATACAAAATTCTATATATATTATTTGCCCTGTAAGATTATTCGCATATATATACATTTTCACTTTTAGACTTCCTGACTTTAAAATCTCTTTTATTTTATTTTATTTTATTTATTTATTTTTTTTTTATTGACTACGAATATAAATCACCGGGACAGACAATATGTCAGTAGGTTTTGATTTGTGTTTGAACTTATAGCTTATTTGTCATTACTAAAGCGTTAAGTTAGAGTTCAAATCTTTACGCATATATATTTGGATATTTAATTAACCTATGGTTACGTTTTTGCTTATTGATTTTATCGTGATTCCTTTCTTTGTTATATAATTTGTAACCCTTCCAAATTCTTACGGAGGGTGTATTATATTGACTCCACTTGTATCCATATTTATTTCATATATTTATTTATTTATATAATATATAATATTTGATAAATTAATGGTTGGCTTGAAATATGCGGAAAAGTGTTCTAGCGGCTGTACCGTATAAGGCTATTGTGTATCAATTCTATAGATACAAGATATGAATGATAAAGGTATTAAAAAACCGTGAGAACCGCTATAATCCAGTTCGGATCCAATATCACGAGTTGTAAACTCGTAAGACATTGACACTTTCTTTACTTTATTTATCTCTTATTTCTACCAAACCGATTGACTCTGGGTGATAAAATATGGTATTGGTTTTCATAATGGAAAGGAATTCACACAACGAGTTAAGGAGATTATTATTGATTTACGCCACCCGAGTCACAGATTATCATGTGTTGAATTCCATGTTTACTGATTAAGCACTCATAATATTCCTAGCCCACTCAATTGCGGTGTTTGTTTTTAGTGCTATTAATTCTATATAACGTGTCCAGGAACTATTAACAGTAAGAAGTGATTATTTCCTCTGTCAGACTCATAATTCTATTAATAATTCTAAGTATATTTTTTCAAGGATTGATTGGCACAGGATAGGCCCCTAAACTGACAGGTGTCTCAGTGTATCCCTTGTTTTCATGACACATGTTACAATTAGTTATGTGCTTTTAATTTCTGTAAGCATTGTAGGCCAGTAAAACAGTGATTTGGCTTTCTGTGACATAATAGAGAACCCTGGATGACGGAATGCAACCAGTTTAGGACGATTGGTATCAAAGAGATTATTACTACTACCTGGTCGTTAGTCACCTGCTGTGTTCTTCGGGTTTTCCTCGTCACGGACCAACTATAAATATTTACATTTGATTACATAATTCTGATACACATACTTTAAATATACTTTTGCTTTAGGGTTTCCGTTCAAAGTATTTATTGTTTTGCTTAGTTGCGGACCCTTGTTTCTGTTCGAAGTGTTTATTGTTTTGCTTAGCTGCTGACCCTGTTTCCGTTCGAAGTGTTTATTGTTTTGCTTATTGCTATTGGCTCTTGCTTTGTTCAGTTTGTAACAGTTCGGCGCTCCAACCCAGATATTCAATGCTCGCGATCTCTTGGGTTAATGAATTTTCTTGTTTAGATACGGTTTTAACAATAGGCACGGATGTTTCTATATCTTTTAGTCCAATTAATGGTTCTTTGCAGTATGGTGCGGGATTGCGGGATAATGCGTCAGCTATGATATTTGCTTTCCCAGGTAGATATCTTAACTTGGCTCCAAAGACCTGAATGATCATATGTCGCCGAGTTCCTTTGGGACTGTGATTAAAGCTTTTGAAAAACTCGGTAAGTGACTTATGGTCAGTAAGGATTTTATCAGGATAGCCGTAGATTATGAACTTGAAATGTACTAGTGAGTTAACGATACCTAGCCCTTCCTTGCCTATTACTGCATATTTACTTTCAGAGGGCTTTAGTTTACGTGAATAAAAAGCTATAGGGAAGAACTGTTTATCATATTGCTGAAGTAGTACCCCTCTTACCCCTTGGTCTGAGGCGTCTGTTGCTAAAAAAAAAAAAAAAAAAAGTTCCTTATTTAAATCAGGGATTTTTAAGTTAGGTGAGCTGCATTATTCCGCTTTTTAAGATATCGAACACCTGTTGATTCTTTTTAGACCATAATAAATCTACGCCCTTCTTCGTAAGGTCTGTTAAAGGAGCTGTCATGATTGAAGAGTTACATATTTACATACGATTGTAATACCCACTACAGCGCAAAAGTGCTGTATCCCCTTTTTATGTTAATAGGTACCGGAAGTTAAAATAGCCGACACCTTACCATGGACTACTTTAAGACCTTGACTAGACTCATAAAACCTAGATAAACATGTTCGGTTTTTTAAAACTCACATTTAGATATTTTACTCTGAGATTATTTGTCTTTGTCTCTGTAGCACTAGCTCTAGTTTATGTGAATGTACTTCTAAGGTATTAGAAAAGATTACAAGACCAACCAATAGGCATGTTGGGTATCCCCTAAAAGTCTCCAAACACTATATTGTAATTGGGGCGCAACATAATCTGGAGGCATATGTAAAAATTGATAATGTCCCCTGAGTGTGCTGAAAATGGTGTATGAGGTACAATCACTTAGGTAATGGTATCTGGTAAAAGCCTTTAAGTAAGTCCAAGCTGGTGAAAAATTTATTCTAACCTAACAGAGATAAGATGTCGTCGGTACATGGCACTGGAAACTATCGGGAGTCGTTTCCTTGTTTAAGCGACAAAAATCTACGCAGATACGCCAAGTCCGATCTTTTATGGCATGACGTTTGAGGGAGAAATTATATGGGCTTATTTGATTTCCTAATGACTCCTATTACTAAAATGTTTCAACTTCGTCATTTATCTCTATTTTGAAATTTCATTGGGAGTCTATACGAAGGTACGTATATAGCTTTATGTTTGTCCTTATACCATATTTTGTTTTCAATGACATCCGTTTTTCTCCCAGAGAACACTCGCTAGTGGAGAAACATCCTGGTATTCGGATAAAAGATAAAAAAAAAAAATCTGCTGAATCACCTCTGCTTGAATGACTTTATGGATATTACTTTAGATAGAGTATAAGAGAGATTCATCTACGACTGGTTGGGCGTGATTAAAAATTAGCAACAATAAAAAAAATGCGATATTTATATGTATAGGTTTTGTGGAATACTAGATTAACTTGTTGCTGCCAGTCAACCGTGTCTAGGGCTTTGTTCGCAGAAATCGTTATATTTCAGAGTGTCGGGAAGGATTAATATTTCAGATCCCAGCAAAGTCTTTTTACACGCACTAAGACATTCGAGGGTGCATGCGTCTCGAGATTTTGCGTGCAAACTGCGAATGCGGTTGTGGGAGAATTCTGTTGGGTCGTTGAACATTATCACAATTTATGAGACAAATGATTTGTTCCTCTATATAAGTTATTATTTGATTAACTGTCTCTTTTTGTTCAAACGGATTTTAATATGTTTGAAGGTTTATAGAATTTTCCTTTGATAAACACACCTTATTTTGCAGGAGGTAAGATAATATTTTGTATACCCCTAGATGGATATCTTACAATTACGCTAGATACAGGTCAATGTTTTTTATAACTATAGAGGTATCTGTAAGCGCTCGCTTATCTGGACTTCTCAATAGGGAAGTTCGAACAACAGACGGTGAGTCCGTAAATACAGGATATTACGTGTACTAAAGGAATAAAACAAGATATTCTAATTTTTACGGCGCGTACAGTCGGCTTAATCCACCAGTATTTATAATAACTTAATGTATTAAAATTACGAGAACCTGCTCTGATTACTTGATACGGTCGTGTGATTCATAGGAAAATTCCTTTTTAATTCAAAAAGGTATTGGCATAAAAAAAAGGTATGGCATAAATGATCCAACATCGTTTTTCCTCTCCGCTGAAGTCACTTATGTGGAATGTGCTATGCTTTGAACACTCGGCAGATTTAACTGACCCTGACTGTCTGACTAGATGACACAGTAACCAAGTTTGCATAAGCACGATTTGTTTGATTCTGATATTTAGGGCTACTGTTTACCATTGGCAACGTATTGTGTGTTTTTAGCATTCTGTTGTTGGTTATGTATAAAAGCAACGAACGTATGAATGACGAACTATTAGGAATTGAGCGATTACTATTAAGACAAGTTATCTCTACTGCATACAATATTAACTGTTTGTACTTGCTGTTGTTTACTTCATTCTTTGCTAAAATTTGAAATTGTGAGGGATCCTGGTCAGCGCATTTAGCCTAATGAAAGTTTTTATAGACATGTTATTCCTTGCAATCCAGCCGTATTTTTAAAGTTAAGTTGAGTCACTGAGGTTCGATATTTTACGCATAACTAAAAGCTGAAACTGCGATCGGGACTTTGCAAAGGAACTTTTATTTTTTGACCCAAAATAGTGTTACCTCTAATTTATCCAGATTTGTACGTGTGTTCCACTTGTTTTTGTGTGTTTTCTAATCACTACGGTGCCTAACGACCCTATCCATGCATCTGTATAAATACAGACGTCCACTGCGTAAACTCATATTCACTGTTTAATATGATTTGTTACGTAAAAGATTAATAATCACCCAAAATGATAAAATTCACACAGTATATGATTATGATATTTCAGTAGAACTTCTGGAAACAAACTCAAAGATAGAAACTCACAGTAGCGACATCCCAATGATGTAGATAATTTCTGTAAAAAAGTAAGATTATAAATGTCTCGTAACTTCAGCCACAGGAATAACGAAATTTGACCTGCAAAGGAAACACTCAGTTACTCCAAATGAATAAAAAAATTGTACTTAGCTTGATTTTGTGGGAAGTCACGGTGTTCCGATAACGATGTGCTCTTGGCCCTCCTTCACTGTTTAGCGGATGACCTGGTTTGGCTTGAGTTTCCCTCGTGCGCGTTGTTTGTTTGTTGGATGATTCGATTCCTTGAAGATCCGATTCTGCAGACACGTTCGGTTTGTTTCTTGAAGTGCCGGAAACGCTCACTAAACGATGATACTAAGTTGCTTGAAGAATCTGTTGCTTTCGTCGTCGTTGCCTTCTGATATGATACATTATTCATTATTCTGGTTTTTCTTCGGAAGACGTAGTAGAGTTCTTGTATTAGTCTGCCACCAATATTAGGGCTGTTGCCTTGTATAATAAGGCGCCCTATGAGGTAATGTTAATCTTACGCTAAGTCGGTTGGTTATGCACTTCCATACTCATTGGAGTGTCTTGGGGTTTGTAGATCACTTACGAAGTCGGTATTATCTTCTTTGGTTATGACGACGATGTGTTAAACTCATGATGATTCAGCAATGATGTGAGGTTCTAGTAGAAAACACGATGTATAAAAATACATATATTCTTCTGAGATTACATGATGAATATCAGACAGGGTTGTATAGGTCTGCCAATGACGATGGCTTGATCGCTTCTGCCAAAGATGATGGCTAATACTGTTCTGTTCCGACCACCATCTCGGTTACAAGTCAGAAAGGAAGCGACAGTAGCTCGAACATATGAACATACATACAAAATGAGACACACTACAGATCACGTAGGTCGTTTGAATTATAGGTCGCGGTAGTTGTCTCAAGCAGGGAGCTTGGACTAATGTTTTAAAACAAATGAATGACCACAGGTGACGGCACATCACCTTAGCCTACTTTATTGTATACGTCATCTTAGCTTCTCTGGTCTGATCACATTCCTGCAAGCAGTCTGATTGACCTCTTTAGTTTTAGTCTTTTATAAATATATGGAATAACATTCCATATTTTTATTATGTAACTCTTACATTATATTATATATATATATATATATATATATATATATATATATATATATATATATATATATATATATATATATATATATATATATATTATATCATATACTTGCTTGATCACAAAAGTATAAAACGTGATGC
>NC_087211.1:1645618-1653540 GCF_015104395.2 Macrobrachium nipponense | reverse complement strand
GGCGATCTGTGGCGCTTGGTGGGAGCACTGCAGACATCAGGTTGAGGTCTCTGTCCAGAATCTAGGCGTTCCTGGTGATCTGTGGTGCTTGGTGGGAGCGCTGCAGACCATCAATTTGATGTCTCATTCCTGGATCTTGGTGTTCCTGGTGATCTGTGGTGCTTGGTGGGAGCACTGCAGATCAACAGGTTGACGTCTCATTCCTGGATCTTGGTGTTCCTGGTGAACTGTGGTGCTTGGTGGGAGCACAGCAGAACATCAGGTTGACGTCTCATTCCTGGATCTTGTGTTCCAGATGATCTGTGGTGCTTGGTGGAAGCACTGCAGACCATCAGGTTGATGTCTCATTCCTTGATCTTGTGTTCCAGATGATCTGTGGTGCTTGGTGGGAGCACTGCAGACCATCAGGTTGATGTCTCATTCCTGGATCTTGGTGTTCGTGGTGATCTGTGGTGCTTGGTGGAAGCACTGCAGACCATCAGGTTGATGTCTCATTCCTGGATCTTGGTGTTCCTGGTGATCTGTGGTGCTTGGTGGAAGCACTGCAGACCATCAGGTTGATGTCTCATTCCTGGATCTTGGTGTTCCTGGTGATCTGTGGTGCTTGGTGGAAGCACTGCAGACCATCAGGTTGATGTCTCATTCCTGGATCTTGGTGTTCCTGGTGATCTGTGGTGCTTGGTGGAAGCACTGCAGACCATCAGGTTGATGTCTCATTCCTGGATCTTGGTGTTCCTGGTGATCTGTGGTGCTTGGTGGAAGCACTGCAGACCATCAGGTTGATGTCTCATTCCTGGATCTTGGTGTTCCTGGTGATCTGTGGTGCTTGGTGGAAGCACTGCAGACCATCAGGTTGATGTCTCATTCCTGGATCTTGGTGTTCCTGGTGATCTGTGGTGCTTGGTGGGAGCACTGCAGACCATCAGGTTGACGTCTCATTCCTGGATCTTGGTGTTCCTGGTGATCTGTGGTGCTTGGTGGGAGCACTGCAGACCATCAGGTTGACGTCTCATTCCTGGATCTTGGTGTTCCAGATGATCTGTGGTGCTTGGTGGGAGCACTGCAGACCATCAGTTGATGTCTCATTCCTGATCTTGGTGTTCCTGGTGATCTTGTGGTGCTTGGTGGGAGCACAGCAGACCATCAGGTTGACGTCTCATTCCTGGATCTTGGTGTTCCAGATGATCTGTGGTGCTTGGTGGGAGCACTGCAGACCATCAGGTTGATGTCTCATTCCTGGATCTTGGTGTTCCTGGTGATCTGTGGTGCTTGGTGGGAGCACAGCAGACCATCAGGTTGATGTCTCATTCCTGGATCTTGTGTTCCAGATGATCTGTGGTGCTTGGTGGGAGCACAGCAGACCATCAGGTTGATGTCTCATTCCTGGATCTTGTGTTCCAGATGATCTGTGGTGCTTGGTGGGAGCACAGCAGACCATCAGGTTTATGTCTCATTCCTTGATCTTGGTGTTCCTGGTGATCTGTGGTGCTTGGTGGGAGCACAGCAGACCATCAGGTTGATGTCTCATTCCTGGATCTTGTGTTCCAGATGATCTGTGGTGCTTGGTGGGAGCACAGCAGACCATCAGGTTGATGTCTCATTCCTTGATCTTGTGTTCCAGATGATCTGTGGTGCTTGGTGGGAGCACAGCAGACCATCAGGTTGATGTCTCATTCCTGGATCTTGTTGTTCCAGATGATCTGTGGTGCTTGGTGGAAGCACAGCAGACCATCAGGTTGATGTCTCATTCCTGGATCTTGTGTTCCAGATGATCTGTGGTGCTTGGTGGGAGCACAGCAGACCATCAGGTTGATGTCTCATTCCTGGATCTTGGTGTTCCTGGTGATCTGTGGTGCTTGGTGGAAGCACTGCAGACCATCAGGTTGATGTCTCATTCCTGGATCTTGGTGTTCCAGATGATCTGTGGTGCTTGGTGGGAGCACAGCAGACCATCAGGTTGATGTCTCATTCCTGGATCTTGTGTTCCAGATGATCTGTGGTGCTTGGTGGGAGCACTGCAGACCATCAGGTTGATGTCTCATTCCTTGATCTTGTGTTCCAGATGATCTGTGGGGGCTTGTGGGAGCAATGTAAGAAACATCAGGTTGATGTCTCATTCCTTGTCTTGTGTTCCAGATGATCTCTGGTGCTTGGGTGGAAGCACAGCCGACATCAGGTTTATGTCTCATTCCTAATCTTGTGTTTCCAGATGATCTGTGTGCTGGTGGAGCACAGCAGACCATCAATTTTGATGTCTGATTCTGGATCTTGGTGTTTCTGTGATCTGTGGTGCTTGGTGGAGCACAACAGACCATCAGGTTGATGGTCTCATTCCTGGATCTTTGGGTGTACCTGGTGATCTGTGGTGCTTGTGGGAGCACAACAGACATCAGGTTGATGTTCTTCATTCCCTGGATCTTGGTGTTCCTGGTGATCTGTGGTGCTTGGTGGGAGCACAGCAGACCATCAGGTTGATGTCTCATTCCTGGATCTTGGTGTTCCTGGTGATCTGTGGTGCTTGGTGGGAGCACAGCAGACCATCAATTTGATGTCTCATTCCTGGATCTTGTGTTCCAGATGATCTGTGGTGCTTGGTGGGAGCACTGCAGACCATCAGGTTGATGTCTCATTCCTTGATCTTGTGTTCCAGATGATCTGTGGTGCTTGGTGGGAGCACAGCAGACCATCAGGTTGATGTCTCATTCCTGGATCTTGGTGTTCCTGGTGATCTGTGGTGCTTGGTGGGAGCACAGCAGACCATCAGGTTGATGTCTCATTCCTGGATCTTGGTGTTCCTGGTGTCGTGGTGTGTGCTTGTTTGGGAGCACAGCAGACCATCAGGTTGATGTCTCATTCGTGGATCTTGGTGTTCCTGGTGATCTTGGTGTGGGTGGGAGCACAGCAGACCATCAGTTGATGTCTCATTCCTTGATCTTGTGTTTCCAGATGATCTGTGGGCTGGTGGGAGCACTGTAGACATCAGGTGATGTCTCATTCCTTGATCTTGTGTTCCAGATGATCTGTGCTTGGTGGAGCACAGCAGACCATCAGGTTGATGTCTCATTCATGGATCTTGGTGTTCCCTGGTGATCTGTGGTGCTTGGTGGGAGCACAGCAGACCATCAGTTGATGTCTATTCGTGGATCTTTGGTGTTCCTGGTGATCTGTGGTGCTTTTGTTGGGAGCACAGCAGACCATCAGTTGATGTCTCATTCCTGGATCTTGGTGTTCCTGGTGATCTGTGGTGCTTGGTGGGAGCACAGCAGACCATCAGGTTGATGTCTCATTCCTGGATCTTGGTGTTCCTGGTGATCTGTGGTGCTTGGTGGGAGCACAGCAGACCATCAGGTTGATGTCTCATTCCTGGATCTTGTGTTCCAGATGATCTGTGGTGCTTGTGGAAGCAACTGCGACGATCAGGTTTTATATCTCACTCCCCTAATCTTGTGTTCCAGATGATCTGTGGTGCTTGGTGGGAGCACAGCAGACCATCAGGTTGATGTCTCATTCCTGGATCTTGTGTTCCAGATGATCTGTGGTGCTTGGTGGGAGCACAGCAGACCATCAATTTGATGTCTATTATTGGATTCTTGGTGTTCCTGGTGATCTGTGGTGCTTGGTGGGAGCACAGCAGACCATCAGGTTGATGTCTCATTCCTGGATCTTGTGTTCCAGATGATCTGTGGTGCTTGGTGGGAGCACAGCAGACCATCAGGTTGATGTCTCATTCCTGGATCTTGGTGTTCCTGGTGATCTGTGGTGCTTGGTGGGAGCACAGCAGACCATCAGGTTGATGTCTCATTCCTGGATCTTGGTGTTCCTGGTGATCTGTGGTGCTTGGTGGGAGCACAGCAGACCATCAGGTTGATGTCTCATTCCTGGATCTTGGTGTTCCAGATGATCTGTGGTGCTTGGTGGGAGCACAGCAGACCATCAGGTGATGTCTCATCTGGATCTTGTGTTCAGATGATGTGGTGGTTGCTTGGTGGGAGCACATGCAGACCATCAGGTTATGTCTCATTCCTGATCTTGTGTTCCTGGTGATCTTGTGGTGCTTGGTGGGGAGTACTGCAGACCATCAGGTGATGTCTCATCCTGATCTTGGTGTTTTTCCTGGTGATCTGTGGTGATAGGTGTGAGCACAGCAGACCATCAGGTTGATGTCTCATTCCTGGATCTTGTGTTCCAGATGATCTGTGGTGCTTGGTGGGAGCACAGCAGACCATCAGGTGAGTGGTCTTGGTGGGAGATGCAGACCATCAGGTTGATGTCTCATTCCGGATCTTGGTGTTCCTGTGATCTGTGGGTGTAGGTTGTGACAGCAACCTCAGGTTGAGTCTTCTTCTGGATCTTGGTGTTTTCCAGATGATCTGTGGTGGCTTGTGGGTGGGGCTCATTCCTGGATCTTGGTGTTCCAGATGATCTGTGGTGCTTGGTGGGAGCACAGCAGACCATCAGGTTGATGTCTCATTCCTGGATCTTGGTGTTCCAGATGATCTGTGGTGCTTGGTGGGGGAGCCCCCAGAACAGGGGGGACCAATCTGGTTTGGATTGCTCATTCCTGGATCTTGTGTTCCAGATTGATCTGTGGCCGCTTGGTGGGAGCCCACTGCAGACCATCCAAATTTTGATGTCTCATTTCCTGGGAATCTTGTGTTTCCAATGATCTGTGGTGCCTTTGGGTTGGGAGGCCCACCAAGCCAGGGACCATCAGGGTTTGGATGTCTCATTTTCTGGATCGTGTGTTTCCAGATGACTGTGGTGCTTTGGGTGGGAGCACAAGCAGACCATCGGTTTAATGTCTTCAATTTTCCTGAATCTTTGTTGTTTCTGGTATCTGTGGTGCTTGGGTGGGGAACTTGCAGACCAATCCGGTTGATGGTCTCATTCCTGAATCTTGAGTGTTCCTTGGGTGGGATCCCTGTGGTGGAAGGTGTGAGGGCACAGCAGAACCATCAGGGGTTGGGGATGGTCTCCATCCTTGGGGGGATTTTCTTGGTGTTTCCAGATGAACTGGTGGTTTGGCTTGGGTGGGAAAAGCACACAAGAACCATCAGGTTTTGGATGGGTCCTCATTCCTGGATCTTGTGGTTTTCCAGATTGGATTCTTGTGGTGCTTGTGGGAGCACAGCAGACCATCAGGTTTGGTGCTCATTCCTGGAAAAAATCTTTGTGTTTCCAGAATGATCTGTTGGTCTTTGGTTGGGGGAGGCAACTGCAGGACCAATCCCGTGATGTTTCTCATTCCCTGGATCTTGTGTTTCCCAGATTTGGATTTCTGTGGTGCTTGGGTGGGAGCACTGCCCAGGGACATCCAGGTGGTAGGTTCTTCCCCATTCTTGATCTTTGGTGTTCCAGATGATCTTGTGGTGCTTGGGGGTACGCACCCCCCCTTGCGGACCATCATGTTTGGGATGTCCTCATTCCTGGGATCTTGGTGTTCCTGTGATCTGTGTTGGTGGTGGGGGGGAGCCAACCGCAGGGACCAAAACCCCCAGGTTGAGTCTCATTCCGATTTCCTTTTGGTTCAGGATGAAAATCTGTTGGTGGGCCTTGGTGGGAGCACAGCCAGACCATCAGGTTGATGGGTCTCATTCCTGGATCTTGGTGTTCCAGATTGGATCCTTTGTGGGCTGGGTTGGGGAGCCAGCCAGGGGGGGGGACCAAATCCGGTTTTTTTGATGGTCTCATTCCTTGGATTCTTTTGTCCCAGATGATCTGTGGGTGCTTGGTTGGGGAGGCACTTTTTTGCAGACCATTTTCAGGTTGATTTGTATCAATCTGATTCTGGGAAATCTTGTGTTCCAATGATGTTCTGTGGTGCTTGGTGGGATGTCTCATCTGGATCTTGTGTCTGATGATCTTTGGTGCTTGGTGGGGCAAGTCAGGACCATCGGTTGATGTCTCATTCCTGGATCTTGGTGTTCCTGATGATCTGTGGTGCTTGGTGGGAGCACGGCAGACCATCGGTTGATGTCTCATTCCTGGGATCTTGTGTTCCATGACTGTGGTGCTTGGTTGGGAGACGCAGACCATCAGGTTGATGTCTCTTCCTGGATCTTGGTGTTCCAGATGACTGGTGTGCTTGGTGGGAGCACTGCTTGACCATCAGGTTGATGTCTCATTCCGGATCTTGGTGTTCCGATGTCTGTGTGTGGGGGAGCACGAGACCATCGTTTATCTGTCTCATTTCTGGTGGCTGGTGATCTGGCTTGGTGAGCACGCAGACCATCAGGTTGATGTCTCATTCTGGATCTTGTGTTCCAGATGATCTGGTGGTGCTTGGTGGGAGTACACAGCAGACCATCAGTGATGTCTCATTCCTGGATCTTGGTGTTCCTGGTGATCTGTGGTGGCTTTGGTGGGAGCACGCAGACCATTAGTTGATGTCTAATCCTGGATCTTGGTGCTGGTGATCCTGTGGTGCTGGTGGAGCACGCAGACCATCAGGTTGATGTCTCATTCCAGATCTTTGTGGTGCAGGAGATCTGTGGTGCTGGAGCCACTGCAGCACCATCAGATGAGTCTCATTCCTGGATCTTGGTGTTCCAGATGATCTTTGTGCTTGGTGGGAGACAGCAGACCATCAGGTTGATGTCTCATTCCCTGGATCTTGTGTTCCAGATGATCTGTGGTGCCTGGTGAGCTTGGTGGGAGCACTGTCTTGCTGGACCATCAAGTTGACCGTTCTCATTCCTGGATCTTGTGTTCCAGATGATCTGGTGGCGGCTGGTGTAGGCACTGCAGACCATCGGTTGACGTCTCATTCATGGATCTGGTGGTTCCATGGTGATCTGTGGTGCTTGGTGACTGCAGCTGCAGACCATCAGGTTGACGTCTCATTCCTGGATCTTGGTGTTCCTGGTGATCCATGGTGCTTTGTGTGAGCACTGCAGACCATCAGGTTGACGTCTCATTCCTGGATCTTGGTGTTCCTGGTGATCCATGGTGCTTTGTGTGAGCACTGCAGACCATCAGGTTGACGTCTCATTCCTGGATCTTGTGTTCCAGATGATCTGTGGTGCTTGGTGTGAGCACTGCAGACCATCAGGTTGACGTCTTATTCCTGGATCTTGGTGTTCCAGATGATCTGTGGTGCTTGGTGTGAGCATTGCAGACCATCAGGTTGATGTCTCATTCCTGGAATTTGGTGTTCCTGGTGATCTGTGGTGCTTGGTGGGGGCACAGCAGACCATCAGGTTGATGTCTCATTCCTGGATCTTGTGTTCCAGATGATCTGAAGTGCTTGGTGGGGCACAGCAGACCATCAGGTGATGTCTCATTTCCTGTTTATCTTGTTTGTTCCAGATGATCTGTGGTGCTTGGTGGAATCACTGCAGACCATCAGGTTGATGTCTCATTCCTTGATCTTGTGTTGCAGATGATCTGTGGTGCTTGGTGGGAGCACAGCAGACCATCAGGTTGATGTCTCATTCCTGAATCTTGGTGTTCCTGGTGATCTGTGGTGCTTGGTGGGAGCACAGCAGACCATCAGGTTGATGTGGCATTCCTGGATCTTGGTGTTCCAGATGATCTGTGGTGCTTGGTGGGAGTACAGCAGACCATCAGGTTGATGTCTCATTCCTGGATCTTGGTGTTCCTGGTGATCTGTGGTGCTTGGTGGAAGCACTCCCTCCCGTCTAAAACGTGATTTAGACGGGAGAGTCTAAAAGCTGAGCGTTAAACGCTCGTCTAAAACGTGCTCGTTAAAAGCATGTATCAAACATGCACATTAAAGAGTGAGTGTTAAATGCGTGAATAAAACATGCACATCAAACGCCCATCTAAAGCGTGCGTGTTAAAAGCATGTCTAAAACAGGAACATTAAACGTGCTTGTCTAAAGCGTGCGTTTTAAACGCGCGTCTATAAAGTCCACATTTATCGGGTGACTAAGAACACGCGTCTTGAATGTGCGCTTTAA
>NC_087211.1:1618118-1643118 GCF_015104395.2 Macrobrachium nipponense | reverse complement strand
TATAAGTATGTATAGAATATATGTATGTATTTCTCTGATGAATGTAAACGGGATTAAAAAAAAAGGCCATCCTGAATCCTAGTCAGAGTTTGAGTCATCGCCTCTACACTTAAGAAGACACTAATGGGAACTTAGAAATCTCTCTGCATCGAAGTCACTCTGCGAAATGGGAAGTAGAAACATCATACTTGCGTATGTCAGTCGCAAGCTATAACATTCAACGGGTCGCCTTCCTATACTTAGGCGAGACGCGTATATTTTGGTGGCAGTCGGACGTCTCTACGTCAACCGAAGCAAACGGAATCATCGAAAATGTAACATATCAGAAGTAAACAGAGGAAACAGGATCTTCAATCAACCGAGGCAACTATAAGCATCCTACGGACACTAATAAATGTCCTTCAATGAGATGAATTCAAGAGGAATCAACGTTTAGAGAACGACTTTCAACACATATCTTCAAGAATCAAACCGGACGTGTTTGCAGCATCGGATCTTCAAAGGGAAGCGAATCATTCTACAAATAAACAACGCAGGATCAGAAGGCGAGGCGAAATATTGGTCAACCGCGGAGCGAGACGAGAAGGCGAGGCTGTAACGTCATCAAAACAATACTATCTTCCTCTAAAATGCCGCAGCTAAGTACACTCTTTATTCATTCAGGTGTGTGTCAGTGAAGTGCTATCCATACAAAAGTCGATCGTCCATTATTCCTGGGGTGAGTTATACGTAATCTTAATCTTCCTTCATTGCAGGAATCTATCTCCAACTACGGATTCTTGCCCTGCAGACCTTTTTTATCTTTGTTGCTAATTTCTTTTTCTTCCAGAAGTTCTCCGGAAATATCTTTATCATATTATCTGTTTTTAATCTTATCATTTTGGGGGACTCTGTTATTATCTTCAACACACTTTTTATTTTATATTGCATATGCATTTACCCAGTGGATGAGTGTATTCATATAGGTATTTTGATAGGATTGCAAGGAATCGTAGTGATAAGAAAAAAAACTAAAGTCATCATGGCAACCACAGCTGCTGCCAGCTCTTCCACACCCAGTAACCCCAATACTGTTGTGACACTGGTGAGTGCGCTCTCTGCAATTGCTCCTTTTCAAGGTCGGGTCAATGGGTTCCTACCTCAGAGTATTGAGTCTTGGATCTCGTCAGTTGATGCGCATTTAAATGCAAAATGCATCACTGACCCATCTGTACAATTCCAGGAAGCTAAAAGCTTCATTGACTATGCTAAAGGAGATGCAGGTTCGTACCTGAGAGGTGTTTCTTTCCAGGAGGCGGTTACATGGGATGAATTTAAAATCAGGTTACATGCTATATATGGTGGTGAAGAAGCTTTATATGTGGTCTTAACTTTGAGGAACATCCTTAATCAGGCCTCTATGAATCAGCTTAATGTTGTAGAGAAGGCGGCACTAATTGCTGACCGACTAAATGAATATCAGGATAGTTTGCGTAATTCCCCTTAGGTTACGAGAGGCAATATTGCCGTGAAAGATTTCATTAGGCTTACATATTTGACTTGCATCACAGTTATGTTGCCCGAAGCTTTAATACAGTGTTTTGAGAAGAAGCTAATGCCCGACAGTATGGAACTAGATGTGTATAAACAGATCAAAATGCACATGTCTAAGTGCACTAATCTCGATCCCTTGCTTACTCAAGTTTTTGCAAAAAATGAAAGTAAACCACAGCAAGTAAACATAGTTAATAATAATAATAATGCAGCAGGGGTGACTTGTTACAATTGTAAGAGATCAGGACACATGATTGGAGACTGTAGGATACGTTATTGTTCAATTCATAACAGCTCCACTCATTCATACAATCGTTGCTTCTTACGCAATCAACAACAGAATGCTAAAAACACGCAAACCGTTGCCAATGATAATAAGAAGAAGTATCCTCAGTACTATAAGAAGAAGCAGACGAACAGCAACGCTGTTCAACATCATAAACAAACAACTCGTGCTTCAAGTAACTCTGTT
Organism: Macrobrachium nipponense; assembly: GCF_015104395.2. Classification (NCBI taxonomy): domain Eukaryota; kingdom Metazoa; phylum Arthropoda; class Malacostraca; order Decapoda; family Palaemonidae; genus Macrobrachium; species Macrobrachium nipponense. The sequence goes on along the minus strand of NC_087211.1, from coordinate 1,641,113 downwards.
CCCGGGCCGTCGAACTCGAACTCACAGAGTCAGGCAAATTTTCCGAATGTGCAAAGCAAAGCAAATACCACGTAATCAACTCCAGCGGGGGAGAGAATGAAGATGGGTCATTCGTATCAACATCCTTTGAAACAAATAACCAATTTAAACATTTGCAAGATCATTGCGAGACAATCGATTTTCCTATGAACCACACGACCGAATCCAAAAAGTCAGTGCAGGTCCCCATAGATTTTCAACAGATTCATGCTATCATTAGCAAAGATGAATTACGTCCTACATTGCATGCAGTAAATTTAGAGCACCGACCCTTCACACTGTTTTTTTATTCCGGTAGTCCACGTAATATCATGGATCTGCTGACTCATCACATGTTGTTTTCGAACTTCCCTATAGAGAAGTCTAGAGTGAGGCTCTCGGGTATTGGAAATAATGAATTAAATGTGGTAGGAGTAACTCATATTCAGTACAAGGTCGGTAAGAGCAAGTTTACCGATACCTTTATCGTTGTACAAAACATTGATATGTATCCAGCTGTAATTATAGGATACCCGTCTATGGGCATTCAAAACATTACCTTAGCCCCTGCCAAACACGGGGTGTATATCAAAGGAAAATTCTATAAGTCTTCTAACACCTTAAAATCAGTTTTGGACAAAAAAGAGACAAACAACCAAACAGTAACGTACATTGAGGAACCAATCACTTGTCTCATGAATCAAGACATCATACAAGCGACCCAACAGAATTCGCTCACACCCGTAATAGCAGCTTGCACGCAAACTCTCGAGCCAAATGTAACTTTGAATATATTAGTGCGTGAAAAGAAAACTTTGCCGGGATCTGAAATGTTAATCCTTTCCAACACTCTGAAAACTAACGGATTGTCCGTAACACAAGCAATATACATGGTCGGCTCACAGCGGCAAGTTAACATTGAAGTCTGTAATCATTTGAATACCACTTTAGTAATCCACAAAAATCAACACATCCTAGATGTGGAAGTTTATAAACATCGCATTCTTACTGTCGCTGAAATTAATCATGCTCAATCAGTTGTGGATGAATCCCTTTTGCAATCTATTAAAAGTAAAATCAATAAAGACATTCAAGAAGAGGAAATTCAGCAGAAATTTCTTGATCTTTTAACTGAATATCAAGATGTTTTCTCCACTACCGAGGGATCCTTGGGAAAAACAGATGTCATAGAACACCAAATAATGTTAAAAGACAAGCAGAAAGTCATCTATGTACCTTCGTACCGACTCCCTATGAAATTTCTGAATGAGATAAATGATGAAGTAGGTAAAATGCTAGATGAAGGAGTCATTAGGAAATCGAACAGCCCTTATAATTTCCCCATAATCATCGTACCGAAAAAAGATCGAACCTGGCGTATCTGCGTAGATTTCCGTCGCTTAAATGAGGAAACGATTCCCGATCGATTCCCAGTGCCATGTACTGACGATATTTTATCTTTGTTAGGACAGAACAAATATTTTACCAGTTTGAACTTACTTAAAGGCTTTCACCAGATACCTTTAGAAGAAGAAAGTATCCCATACACTGCCTTCAGCACAGCCAGGGGACATTATGAATTTTTACGTATGCCTTTTGGTTTACGTTGCGCCCCAATCACATTCACTAGAATGATTAATATAGTGTTTGGAGACTTGTTAGGGGATATCCTACAGGCCTATATGGACGACCTTGTAATCTTTTCTAATACCTTAGAAGAACATCTATGTAAACTAGAGCTAGTGCTACAGAGACTAAGGCAGCATAACTTAAGGGTAAAGATAAATAGGTGTGAATTTTTCAAAACAGATCTAGTCTATTTAGGCTTTACTGTGTCTAGTCAAGGTCTTAAAGTAGTCCACGATAAGGTGTCGGCTATCCGTAACTTTCCGGTACCTACTAACGTCAAGGGGATACAGCAATTTTTAAGCTGTATTGGGTATTACCGCCGTTTCATACGCAATTACTCAATTATAGCCGCTCCTCTAACCGATCTTACGAAGAAGGGCGTAGATTTCATATGGTCTGAGAAGCATCAACAGGCGTTTGATACTTTGAAGGATGAATTATGTAGTTCACCTATATTAAAATTTCCTGACTTTGGTAAGGAATTCTTTATTGCAACAGACGCCTCAGACCTAGGGGTAGGAGGGGTATTGCTTCAGCAATATGACAAACAGTTTTTCCCTATAGCTTTTTATTCACGTAAACTGAGACCTTCTGAAAGTAAATATGCAGTAATAGTGCATTTTAAGTTCATAATATACGGCTATCCTGTCAAGGTTCTTACTGACCATAAGCCCCTTACCGACTTCTTTAAAGGCTTTAGTCACAGTCCCAAAAGAACTCGGTGGCATATGATCATTCAAGACTTTGGCGCAAGGATCGGATATCTACCTGGGAAAGCAAATATCATTATGACGCATTATCAAGCAACCCCGCGTCATCTTGTACGGAGCCATTAGCTGAACTAGTAAATATATCAACATCCGTACCTATTGTTAAAACTCTATCTGAACAGGAAGACCCCGGTTGGAGCGCTGAACTAATACAGACTGAACAAAGAAAAAATCAGCAGTTGAAGAAAATAATAGATGCTTTGAACGGGAATCCTAAGGAAAAAGAATATGTTAAGTATACGCAGCAGAATTATATAATTAAGGATAATATTCTGTGTAGGTCCGTGACAAGGAAAACCCGCAACACACCACAGGTGACTAACGACCAGGTAGTGGTACCAATCTCACTTATACCAACCGTCTTAAACTGGTTGAATTCCAATCCATTACATGTCATCCAGGGTTCTATATCATGTCATTGTTTTACTGGCATACGATGCTTACAGATATAAAAAAACACATAGCTAATTGTCGCACTTGTCAGGAAAACAAAGGGCACACGAAGACACCTGTTAGCCTAGGGGCCTATCCCGTGCCCAACCAACCCCTTGAAAGAGTACACCTAGATTTACTAACAGGGTTTTACGAGTCAGACCGAGAAAATAAGCACCTCTTAGTAATAATAGATGCCTTGACTTGATATACAGAACTGATAGCGCTAAAAACTAAAACCGCAATTGAATGCGCTAGGAAATTTTACGAGTGCTACATTTGTAAACATGGAATTCCACACATGATAATCTCTGACTTGGGTGGAGAATTCCTTAATCATTTCCTTAACTCGTTGTGTGAATTCCTTTGCATAAAGAAAATCAATACCATGATCTACCACCCAGAGTCTAATGGGCTAATTGAGAGAGTAAATAGAAAGGTTTTAAACGTATTAAGAGTTATGCTTGGGGGAATGGACCCCAGGGATATTGCCATACCTGCAGTTCTAAGTACTATCAACCATTCGTATCATGTATCTATTAAAATGTCGCCGCACGAGGCACTGTACGGTACCCCAGCTAGAACACCTTTCCATATATTTAGGCCTACAACCTATTTATTAAATCCCCTAAAGGATGTTATGGAAGCAAGCGTGAGTCAATATAATATACTTCGTAAGAATTTAGAAGAATCACAAATCATAAGGAAAAGAAATCATGATAAAATCGCAAAGCCAACTAAAACATATACCGTAGGCGACAAAGTTTACATACAAGTATATGTACGTAAGGGACTCAATTACAAATTAACACCTAAGTTTGAAGGCCCGTTTAGCATTTTAGAAATATTAACGGCCAACAGATTTAAAGTTCAAAACATTTCCCAACCCACTGATGTGAGGATAATACCGTTGGCTCATATTCGCAGTTAAGAAAGGGGTAGAAAGGCAGAGAGAGAAATTTATGTATAAATGAAACATAACTTAAAAATGTATCTATGAAACTCGTATGATAAAGTATGTATAGTATAATATTTGTATGAAAACATTTTTCTGTTTGTAAAAGATGAATAATTTTTAAAAACATGAGTAATTACATATATTTCACTCATTGCAGGTTTCCAACAAGAAGCTTATATTGTTAGTAGCGGTATTGTTCGTTCAAACATTCTTGTCGTGTGGGAAGAGTGCTAAAACAAAAGATATACATTTTATACATGGCTCAATAATTGAAAGAACAGAGGATGTTTTCATTACAGCAAGCAATATAGTTATAGAAGATGATTTGGGAGCTATTTTCCTGCCAGAAGATGACGTCATTAACCTAAAAAGCGACTTGTCACGGTTTGCCGAATCATTGCACCAGTTACATCGACGTTTTTTCCCTTTAATCCAGAGATTTCGCTAGCACAAACTCTAAGCGTTGCAGAAATGTTATCATTTGACTTGCAAAACAAAACTGCTGAAGCAGAATGTCTGGCTCGTGATCTGCTGATGTGGACCGTGAGCCACAGTAGCCTAGAAAGACGTAACCCGTTTATCTTTGCTGCACTAAATGTCTTTGGATCTGTTGCAAGTTTAGGCTTAGGAATTTCAAATCGTCTTAAAATTAATGATCAGAATAAGAGAATTCAGTTTTTGCAACATGAAAACGAATTAGTTTTTTCCAAACTTCGTAAACAATTATCATCAATTAATCAACTTATGACTTTGGTGAACGAACACTCCAGTAACATCAATCAGATGATGGAAGTGCAACATTTGCTGGCAACATTAGCGTATTACAGTTCTAAAGTAGAACAAATCCGTACCAAAATTTCATATTTTATTGAAAAATCAAAAGACTATGTGGAAGCTATCACGCTAGCCACAAAGGGTGTTCTGTCGCCACATCTTTTGCCTATTAAAGATCTGACTTTAACTTTGGAGAACGGACGAGAGAAACTGGGTTATGTTCCTTTGTTAGACACCCATAAGATAGAATTTTATTATAGTTTAATATCAGTAAGCGTTGAGAATTACAGGATCATGATTACCATTCCCCTTGATTCTTCTGATGCCTGGCAAGCATACAAAATTGCACCGTTCCCAACTTTCATGGCGAATAACTCAGTACCAGTAATATCCAATCTGATGGGACACGTATTGATTTCCCCTAATGAGGAAACATTTACGGTCATCAGAGACTTAAATAAGTTCACTCACTGTTCAGATGCCATGAGTAATAAAGTTTGTACAGCTGACTCCTTTGAATTCCATCATATATCAATGGATTCATGCGAGCTAGGTATAGTGCTAAACGGCTCTCTTTCCCATACACGCAAAAGTTGTCTGGAACTACTTTACCCTTTTGACGAGGATAAGGTCACTTACAGGCTGAACAACGGATCGTGGATACGTTACGACAGGGAAGGTTTCCAAGTTGCGTGTCCAGAAGGATCAACGGCCTCTTCACGGATGTTCGTCACCGCTGACGGATGCATTGGAATGGCGATCAACTACACGGTCCGTGGAGTTAGCACTATCATCCGAGAACGAGCTTACTTCGCGAATTTTTCGTGGACGAGTACTATCATCCCCGCCTTACCTCTTCCATACAATGCGAAAGTGGCCCACCAACTATCGAAACTAACTAGTGTGGACCACACATCAACGACTCATCATGCCGAGGAGAATCTGCGGTTCTACACGTTGCTGGCGGTGATGGGCGTAACGGTGGTGGTTCTCATCGCCGCAAACATATTTGCTTGCCGTAGGTTGAGGCGAACACGGATGGATCATCAAAGGAACGTCGTACCCCGCCCAAACAATTTTCCAATGGCGCTGAAAGCGTTTGATTTTAGAGCCACCTGAAATTGGCCATTTCATCTGACTCGGAGGAAAGTTGTTTGGAATTATGTTCGTGTGAAAAGCGGTTTGTACGCTGGCAAAATGATATAACAGAAACTCCGAGATTCATGCATTCCTAATCCATATATATATATATATATATATATATATATATATATATATATATATATATATATATATATATATATATATATATATATGAAAAACTTAAGTATCAGTATCATTATAGGGTGGGGCACTTAATGAAAAATCAATTGAAGCCTTACATATTAATATGTCGGTGCGTGTACGTACCTGGAATATATATGTTGTGCACATTTATCTGAATTTCATATCTCAATCATTCATTATGTATCTCAATCTGGTAACAACTATTCTTAAGCAGTTACCCATTATCTCAATCATTTCATGTACATGCTAACCTTTTATCTTATCACAATTTTTTTTTTGGTACCATTTAACCACATATGCAGTACTTTCTGTTGTGTATGTATCCTCATGACTAACAGTATATTAACATTAGTATGATATCATATGTATTTATCTTATACATGGATTGTATCTTCCATGCATTATTCTTTACTTATGAGTATTTCTATATATCGCACGTATGTATTTTTTTTTTTACATATAATCAGTTGCAATTTGTTCCTTAACCACTTGATTGTAGCTAGGACTAACTCTATACTATCACACTCCTTTGAATCATATATAAAGTAAGCTTTAATGTTCAGTGTTTGGTCTGTAGCTGACCGAGCATTAATGTAATAAATTACATTATAAATAATATATTTGATATATATGAAAATACCCCCATGACCCAAAGGGTCACTGGCGAGATAGGAGCGTGATACGTATTGACAACAGGACGTAAGCTAGATACTGCAAGCTATGCTTGCAGATGCCTGGTTTGCATTTGCCTGTGTCAATATTATCATTTCTTGCAAAACAGGTCACAGCGCCTTACCATTGGAGAAGCTGGTGACCTATCACCTACAGAGGTAATACGTGACTTCCTAGTCACATGTTCGTCTGTCTGTATGTTATGTATGCTGAGATAGCTTTATTCTGATTCTTTGTGAAAGACTTTGTAACTTTAGATCTCTATTTCTCCTCATCAAGAGCTGTTATCTGAAACTAACTCTTCCTCTACTCCAGAGATGTAGTTCTTAATAAATTGTTAAAGTTTGTTAAACTCAGAGTTTGAGTCATCGCCTCTACACTTAAGGAAGACACTAATGGGAACTTGGAAATCTCTCTGCACCGAAGTCACTCTGACGAAATGGGAAGTAGAAACACCATACTTGCGTATGCCAGTCGCAAGCTATAACATTCAACGGGTCGCCTTCCTATACTTAGGCGAGACCCGTATATAATGAGTCAAGAGAGAAAACACAGCAGTCCATTGAGGCTCATCTTCAGAATCACAAGGATCTAATAATCCCCTGATGAAAACCAACCTTGATAATGATTTCAGACGAAATGAGGCAGCTGACAGAGATGATGACGGATAAGTACGGAGTTTTGCCTTCATTAATCAAAGCGTCCAAAAATACGGAAGCAAAAAAATGGGAGATTTTGGTCTTGATAATAAATTATGTATTTAGATACGAACGATGAAGGTGAGCTGACTTTCTTTTTTGTCAAGTAAATTTTGTGGAATGTTCATTTACATAGAATTGTTCTCCGCTGTTCACCAAGAATAAGGCTGCAATGATTTTGGGTGGCACCCTCATTAGGATCATTTGTTCCGGTACATTTGTAGTTGCCTCCTTCCATCCGGAGCAAACCGCCAAACATATATATATATGGCATATAATATATATATAATATATATATATATATATATATATATATATATATATGTGTGTGTGTGTGTGTGTGTGTGTGTGTACGTGTACATATATATATATATATATATATATATATATATATATATATATAATATATATATATATACACTATATACATACATCGAGCTACAAATGTCCTTTAATATCTAATTCGCTCTACCTCTGAATTGATATATTTTCATATATCTTTAACCGAAGGGGAATCTTTTAGTCGATAAGAGATATGTCGGCTCACGGGCGCGAACCATCGAAACCAACAAATCCAGGACGCACAGTGAAGCCTTAAACGAGTGATACCAATAAATGAACAGGTATGAAACAAACTTAAGTTTCTATTGAACCTCTCTAGATATTTATCTCCACGAATTTCTGCAACAGAATTCCGTTGCACCAGAGAATGAAGTTCAGTCCAACGATGTCAGTGCTATTTCATTTTTCCTCTTTCTTTTGTGTTCCCAAAATCTGCTGCCGAAACAACACGAAGAGAAAATTCCCGAATCGAGACCTTTTCCGAAACGTCCACGAGAAACGCGACAAAATGAAGAAAGCTTCCCTTTGGACCAAGTTCATATGGCCGCAGGCAGTTACATATTACTGGAGAGCTCTGTCTAATCCGGGATGTTTTAGCGATTGGATTGTTATCATTGAGTGATCCTCTTCATTTTTCACTTCAAATAAAATATTTTCACATTGTCAGATGTATTTGCACTTCAGTCGAAAGCTCTGCCTAATCTGAGATCTTTTAGCGAGTGGATTATCATGACTGAGCGATTTTTCGTTTTTTTAGCGTAAAAAATAGTTTTGTTTTATTGTTTCAGAAGATTAAAGTGTTTTTCTCAGGCGAATATCATTAAAATTAAATCGTACAAGGGGCCAATATCAGACTCGGACAAAAATGCGTAACTTGGAACATTCTTGACTGGTAATATGGAGTTTGTGTTTGTGTGTGTGTGTGTTTTTCGACTTCAAGGCTTTAGTGAAATATGAATATCATTTACTTATTTTCAGAGCAGATATATATATATATATATATATATATATATATATATATATATATATATATATATATATATATATATATATATATATATATGGGCGAGATCTTTCTGACATGACACACAAACAATTAACATACCACCAGCAACATATGTTCTTGAGGTTCCTTCTTGTCCGAAACACTCCAATCGTATCATCATGATTCTCCCTTACTTAACTTTGTTAAGGATAAATGTTGACATTCCTGAAGAAAAACGGCTGAATACATGAATAATGTATACATGTAAGAAAACATACATAAAAATGCATACATACACGAACAATTAACACTTACATGAAAAATGTATAAATAAATGTGTACGCAGACGGCATGAGAGCAAATCAAATTCTACCTTCAGCCCGCAACCAACCGCCCCCCCTCCCCCCGGCCGCCCAAACAAAAAATAAAAAGCCCCGAAAAGTCTTGTTCCCGAGGGCTTACAATTTCCAGAGTCGGTGCTTATCCTTCCACTGCTGATTTGAATGAATTCCAACATCACACAAATTCCTCAAGAATTCCACGTCTGCGCCCCAGGAGAGCAGACTGCTCTCCTCCCATAAGAGGCGGCAGCCATTCATGTTCCCCCTCCCCACAACCCTCCTCTCCTAGACCCCCGACAAGGAGAAGGAAATAATTGTTTGATATTTCATGTTGAGAATTCTTAATAGAAAATGTTGAGGCTTCATTAATAAAATAAATGTTGAGAATTCTTATTAAAAGAATTTTTAATGAAAAAATAAATGTAATTTTCTTAAAACAAAAACAAAGAGGCAAAACTAAAAAGACAATGAAGGCTTCCGAGCCATGAAATCAATCACACCTATCTATACTCTCAACTAAGATGAGACGCTAGGACATCAACACTTCTAATCAGTTTAGATGTGTTACTCCTCCTTTCCCTTTCATTGGTGTCCAGGTTCGATCAACGCCATCTTGAACTCAATTCAAGATGGCGTTGCCTGGGGGCCCTCTCGAAATCAAGCAGCGTTTGTGTGTGTGTGTGTGAGAGAGAGAGAGAGAGAGAGAGAGAGAGAGAGAGAGAGAGAGGCTCAACAGTTACCTAAGAGAAATTATATATTAAGACAATACTACCAATGTCAGTGTTAGAAGAAATTATAATATACCATCTAAGGTTTAATGGATGAAAGACAGAGAGAGAGAGAGAGAGAGAGAGAGAGAGAGAGAGAGATTCATTGAATTCGATACAACCAAAGCAGACCAAGTCAGAATCTGTGAATTGCTTGCTGTGAATTTGCATGAGCAAGCGATACTACCCCACTTGGGAGAGTCGCTTTTTTACTTGAATCATTTTATTTTATTTTGTACGAAACTTTTTCCGTTTTGGTTTTTGTGACTTTTATTTTTTGTTCTGAATCAAATACCTTTCAATTAAATACACTTTCTATAACACAGTGCATTTCCTTTCAGTATGTTTAATTGTTTCGGAACAGGGTGAAATATGGCATATAGTTTGAATTTTATTCTTACAACATTTTTTATTATTATAAATAATATTTTTTTTTTCTGGGGGTGGGGATTTTATCTTCAATACAGCAACTTCATTTTTTCTGTTTATTCTCATAAGATATAGACCTTTTTTTTTGAATGGGGGGGGGGGGAGATTTCTCTAGATAATTAATAGTATTTTATGCTTTAAGCGTTAATCTTAAAGAACAGAATGCCCACATTTTTTTGTATTTCAGTCTATCTTCCACAACCCTGTTTCATTCACATGACTTACCGTGTAAATTCTATAACTAAGATCCTTAAAAGTTTTCTCTTTAAACTATTCGTTTCTTACGTTACAGAATCTGCTATTTGTATCTGACTAATGGAATGAAAACCAGTTCGAAGACTTTTTTTCCCATCATTGCTCGAGAGCCAGTTTTCCTTAAAGGTTTGTCCTGAAAGGAGGAGCTGAACATTTATTACCTTTTACTTTCTGTCTGTCATTAAATGCTGAAAGGAAATTTCGTCCTTTTGCTTTGTAGCTTAAAAACGTTTGGCTACCGCCTCGGAATTTCATTAAGCACTTTCCTCGATTTGTTGGAAGTTATTCGATCATGCGATCACCGTTATAGTCTGCCACTACGAGAGATTTGTCACTAGAATGCAAATTTTTCGAACTTATCTCTATATATTCAGCCACTTCGCAAGATATGTGACTGAAAGTAAATTGTTCAAACATACAATTTTATAAGTATCAAGCCTCTTTGAGAGATATGTCACTAAAATGTAAATCATACAAACATACAATATCATATATAGTCACCAACTTCGAAAGATATGTAACTAAATTATGAATTATTCAAACGTACAATCCTATATATCAAATACATCAATCAAACTTACAGTTTCAAATGTGGTTACTTACTTCAAAAGTTATAAAAGCGACTAAAATAAGCGAATTCAGCAAAAAAAAAAAATAATAATAATAAAAAAAAACACTTCGAAATCTCGGATATATTTAACTATGACCGATAGCTCACAACATTGTGGTTGTGTCTGTGTCGTTCCTAGTGGCCTGCTGGGATCTTTAAAGCGTTAAAGGTGAGTTCAAGGAGTGGAAAATTGTGCCTCAGGCTGACGAAGGCGATGATAAAAATAGAACGTCCGTTTTGCCCGGCCATGAAACAACAAGAGTCGATAGTTTGATGAAGATTCCCAGAGAGAGACTCGAGTTAAATGTACATTTTCTATGTAAGGATATTGTTATTATTATTATTATTATTATTATTATTATTATTATTATTATTATTATTCAGAAGAAAAAGAAGGCAATGGGTATTATAAGGAAATATACTTTTGATTTCATTACTTCGGCTATTTTTGTATGAAGTGGCGGTCTGCAGTTGTAGATGAAAACATCTTCACTGCCTAACCAAATTGCCACGGGTACAATAAAAAGGTTTTTGACGCCGTGAAGAAATAAAAATAAGGTTTAGAGCAAACGGGACGGCAAAGAAATGAAAAAAAAATTTGAAAGTGAAAATAGACCTTTAGTGAAAAGGCTGGTGAATTCTGTGGGTGTATGATACACTCAGGTGTCTCGTATATCTTGCGTCCCATAGGCGGTGTCTGTAGGGTCCATATGAATCTGTTCCCTGTCAAGAGACGAACGATATTGTTTCAAAAGTTGGTGACGTCATTCCATATAACAGATTTCGTTGGGTCGTCTCCTGTTTCAGTGGGTTGTTGAGTGGTGGCTATGGCACTCGACAGAGATTCTCTCTCTCTCCCTCTCTCTCTCTCTCTCTCTGTGTGGACATCTCGTCGTTGCATCGCAGTGTCGCGGAGGAGGGGGGGGGGGGGGGGGGGGGGGGGGGGGGGGTGGGGGGGGGGGGGGGGGGGGGGGGGGGGAGTGTATCAGTGTACCCCCAGCCCCCGTCATTTGTCTCACTCCTCTGTTGACCATTTTGCTTGCAGAAAGTAGTTCGTGGAGGAGTCTGCTTTCTAGGAAATGGATGTCTCCATATTTTTGCTTCAAGTGTCCGAGTTGACTTCTTTTCCCATTCGTTTTTCCTCTCTCTATCACAGTCAGCTAATTATGCTAGAAACAAATGGGGGGGGCGAAGCTTTACTCTAACGTTTTCGTGGCTTTTCTATGTTTTCTGAAACTTTTCTTGCGTAGTTTTTTAGTTTTTGTGCGAATATGTAAGGAATCTTCAGTGACAAACGACAGAGAGAGAGAGAGAGACCTTACCTTACCTTACAGACCTTAACATCTTTTTTGTTCGGGTTGCCCCAGGTCCCCCCCCCCCTCAGTGTGACGCACCCTCCTAGTGTCTACCAGAGAGTTGCTAGTACATCTTCCGGTATATTTTGCATCTTCCAATCTTGGATGGTCTGGGATGCAGTTTAGATAATTTGTCGAGCTTATTCTTAAACACATCTACGCTCACTCCTGATATATTCCTCAGATGAGCTGGCAACGCATTGAATAGACGCTGCATTATCGATGCTGGTGCGTAGTGGATTAATGTCCTGTGTGCTTTCCTTATTTTTCCTGGTATAGTTTTGGGCACTATTAATCTACCTCTGCTTGCTCTTTCTGATATTTTTAGTTCCCATGATATTTTTCTGCTATTTCCCTTCTATCTGTTTTCCATGCCCCTCCTGAATTATCATGTAGCGTTCTCTTCTCTCTTTTCGACTATATAATTTTAAGAATTGTAGTCTTTCCCAGTAGTCTAGGTCCTTAACTTCTTCTATTCTAGCTGTAAAGGACCTTTGTACACTCTCTATTTGTGCAATATCCTTTTGATAGTGTGGGTACCATATCATATTGCAATATTCAAGTGGACTACGAACATATGTTTTATAAAGCATCATGATGTTCAGCGGTTTTTTAAAAAACTTGTTTTGAAGTGCCGTAACAACATTCCCCATTTTTGCTTTACATTTTGCCAACAGAGTTGCTATTTGATCATTGCATAACATGTTCCTATTCATCATCACACAAGGTCTTTAACTGCTTCCTTATTTGTGATGGTCTCATTATTAGGTCCCTTATATGCATATAGCTTTCTTTCTCTGTCTCCAAATATTGATTCAAATTTATCAGAGTTAAATACCATCCTATTTTACCTCTGCCCAATCATATACTTTGTTAAGGTCTCTTTGTAGCGTTCCTATCTTCATCACAAGTAATTTCTCTACTTATTCTTGTGTCATCTGCGAAACTACTCACTACCGAATCCTTAACATTATTGTCTATGTCTTCAATCATAATAACAAAACAGTATTGCAGCTAACACCGTACCTTGCGGCACACCGGATATTACCCTTGGCTTCTTCCGATTTCTCGTCGTTTGCAATAACTATGTTTTCTGTTGTGTGTAAACAAAAATTCTTTTTTAACCATCTTCTACTTTATCCACGATATTGGTGTTTTCTAATTTTCTTCGCTAATATATTATGGTTCTACTTTTTATCAAAACGCTTTTGCAAAGTCTAAATAAACCACATCTGTTTCATTTCCGCTTTTTCATATTTTTGAATATGTTTTCACGGTGGACTAACAGTTGGGTTTGTGTACTTTTTCCGGGGTACGAAACCATGTTGTCCTTTATTAAACAAATTATTTTTTATTAAATGTTTCATAATTTTTTCTCATTAACCCTTTCATACACTTTGTCAATAAATAATGTGAATTTTTGTTTTATACCTCACAGGCCCTTATTAAAATTTAAACTTTTGCCCCTCTAGTCTTGATTCCGCTTTTTTTGAAAAAGTTATGGGGTAATATATGGCTAATTTTTGGTGGACCTCATTTCATAAATATTCTTGCCTGTATCTACACTTTGTCTTAATAATATTGCAAGTGGCTTTGCGATAGAATGAAACTACTTTCTTTAACAAAATAGCAGGAATTCCATCAGGCCCTGCAGCAGCTCCATTTTTAATTTCATTAATAGCCTGACAATATCAGCTTCCATTAATATCTATGTCAGCTAAATATTCACTATTTCATCCCTTACTTCTATATCATTATCTTCATTATCTATTCTAGGGGTGAATTCTCTCTTATATCGTTCTGCCAGTATGTTGCAAATTTTCCTTTTTTTTTTTTTTTTTTTTTCATTCGTTAATCTCCCTTTCAATTCTCAGAGGGCCTATTTTTTCTATTCTCGTTTTCCATTTCATCTTCTTCGCATAAGAGTATAATAGTTTGGGGTTTTGCTTGATATTTAATAGGGTTTTTTCTTCTTCCAAGTCCCGTTTTTCATTTTCGTTTTGATTGTATAATCTTTGTTCTGCTTTATTTTCTATCTTACTTTTTAGTTCTATAACTTTCCCATGCATTTTTTTTTCTTTTTTCTTTTGCAAGACCTTTTTTCCACTTTCTGATTTTCGGAACAAGATCCTTCTGTCTCTTGGTATGCATGAATGATGTTTACTTTTCTTCTTCGGTATATATTTTTCCACTATTATCTCCCAATATTTTATATAATATCTCCGTATTTACCCTTATGTCATCACTTACGAAAATGTTATACCAATCTTTGTTTAATTCTCATTAATTTCTGACCATTTTATATTTTTTTACTGGTAGAAGTTGTATTTTCCATATCCTTCCCACTTTTTCATTTCTTGCTTATCTCTATTTTCACTTGCTTTGGAATGAGCTGTTAATTCTATGACATTATGGTCTGAAATACTGCATTATAAACTATTATTTCTTTAACATAATTCATCTCGTTCACAAATACTAGGTCTAAAGTATTTTCCTTTCTTGTTGGCAGGTGATTTATTTGTTGAATGTTGTATTCTAGTAGCATATCTAATAGCTTTTCAAATTGCCTCTTATCTTCTGCACTACTATTAAAACCTCTCTTGTTTTTTATATGATAAGTACAACCACAATCTCCTATTCGTTCTTTGTTCCATTCTTTTTTACTACGAAAGGAAAGTTGAAGTCACCAGATAGGAGAATAGTCCCAGTCCTTGTGATTTTCTACACAATATATCATCCAATTTTTCAATTATTAAGTCAAACTCTTTAGTATTAGGAGGTCTATATATTACTATGTTCATCAATTTTTCAGATTCAAATTCTACCGCTATTAGTTCACATTCTGAGTTACTATATTTCTCATATATTTTTCCTTGTTTTTTGTCTTTCCCATATATTGCGGTTCCCCCTTGATTCCTATTTTTTCTCTCTGATCTATAAGTTTTGGAACCCTTTTATTTGTATCATCATTCCAGTCTCTGGGAATACCATGTTTCATTATATTTCATTATATCTATTTTCTTTTCATTTTGGGTTAGTTTCTTCTAAGTACTATATTTTTTTCTTTTTGAGTTACTCGTAACTAAACCCTGCGCATTCATCACTATGATGGTTTGCGTGTTTTCTCCTTCATTTAATACTGTTAGTAATAAGGATT
The DNA here is from genome assembly GCF_015104395.2 of Macrobrachium nipponense. NCBI lineage: Eukaryota > Metazoa > Arthropoda > Malacostraca > Decapoda > Palaemonidae > Macrobrachium > Macrobrachium nipponense. Next base: position 1,625,634 of record NC_087211.1, on the reverse strand, counting down.
TTCCCATGTCTCTTTCCTGTTCTGGTATGTTGTTCTTTTTTTCATTTCCAGAAATTCTGACATTAAAAAATCCAACTTTTCCATAATATTTGATCTTCCTTCATCATAATTATTCATTTTGTGTCCCCTAGAAAAATTGCTTGACAAAAAAATTTTTCCAAAAACCCTCCCCGTTTGTCTGCATATCTCTTGCATAATAAATACAGTTATTATCTCTTGAGTAGAATTTCGGAGCTGATGCTTTGAAATTTTTGCTGACACCTCTGCATATCTCATTGGTGGTTTGCTTTTCTCTTTTACCTGATATTCTTGATTTCTCTCTTTATTTGTTTCTTTCTTATTTTTTTTTGGTATTTTATTACTGGTTGGTTATTTATTTGATTATGATTCATGGCTACAGGGTGCATATATTTGCATTTTTTGTCGAAACTTACATCCTTTTCCTTCTTTTAGGTTTTTATTTTTTTTTTATATTTTTTTTGATGCAGATCTCTGCAATCATCCCCATCATATCCATCTAAGTATGCACATTTACCATATATTTCATAGTTTTGACATATCTTAGGATGTGTAGTAACATCTTTCTCCAAATCTGCAATTCCCCTCTTTTCAAAAGGTTGCAGATTTTGTCTTCTTGTCTATTTTTTCCTCTTTCCCGTCATTTTGGTATAGATGCTGGGTAGAGCCTCTTCGGGATTTGCTTTTCTGTTGTCATATCGTAATTTATTTTTCTTCGATAGGTATGCTGCTTATTGCCTCATATGTAGTATCAATGAGTATCTCTGCATCCATACTTTTATCTTGTTCTTTGTTTTTCCTTATTTTTTTCTGTCATTTCATTTTTGTTTACTTCTCTTCCGTTTTCCTCTCTTCTTTTTCTTCTTCTTCTTCCTCTTCCTCTTCTTCTTCATCCTCAACTATTTGTATTCAATTCTTGATTTCTTGAATAACATTGTCTATCCATGATAGACATGTTGAACAAAAAATTCTTGTATCTTTTCTCAAATCTTGTATTACCTCAGCACACTGTGGATGGGTCGGAATGTTGCATGCAGCACATTTTCTGATTAGGTTTTGTGGATTGACTATGCTATACCAAACCTTACACAGTTTGCATGCTTTTGGCATCTTTTTCCTAATGCATCAATTAGTATATTCACAAGATTCACCTTATTCATTTTCTTTGTCGGATATGTTGGTTTATGTATATTTTCTTTATGAGTCTCTTGACCACTTGGATTTTATTTGGAACTTCTTCAATTATTTTCAAGATGTTTTTCATTAGAGTTTGTTCCAGTTTGAAGGATTATCCTTCTAATATATCTATGAATGCTTTTGGTATCTTTTTGGTTAGGACTGTTGCTGATTTCATAGATGAGAAATGCCAGTCCCTTCCTGCTACCCTCATCGTATTGTGAATCTGCTAAACACGCCAAATTACGCCACCTTTTCCCGCAGTTGGAACTTACTGCCATCTTGTTGATGTTATAGTATTACACTTGATAAACTAACTTAGAAGACGCTTTATCCTACTATTTTCACACTAATCTTATCACCGATAGTTCACGAACACTTTCTAGATATTTCTCAAATTCTAGTCGTATGTTAAACTTGTGATATCTGTTGATTATTGTGACTTCACGCGGGTACGTCTCACCAAGCAAGATGGCTACTACGAGAGATGAGAGAGAGAGAGAGAGAGAGAGTCATTAAACGTTCTAACACGTTGATGACATTTGCTTGCCAAAAATTTCTATTATTGCTTACACTGCTAATGTTGTCGTGTTCTTCCTATACATTACAGAGAGAGAGAGAGAGAGAGAGAGAGAGAGAGAGAGAGAGAGAGAGAGAGAGAGAGAGAGTCATTTAAAAGTTCTAACATATGAATGGCATTAGCAAGCAAGATCTTTTTTTATCTTTTTTACTGCTACGGACAAAGCTGCTTCTAAGCCTTGTCACCATAAGTTACCCCATGTTCATTTCCTTACGCCTTATGCGTATTTCATGCACAATATCCACCGTTTAGTAAGGAAACTACTACAATTACGTATTCGTCAGTGCACATTGCACGAGTGAAAAATGGCACATCAGCAGACGACACAGTTTCCTGATTGGTTGCGTTGTGCTGTTCTCCTGGTCCAACGAAACGCTACTAACAGTTTCATCAACAGTTTTATGGTTAATTTACAGCTTCATCAAGGGACAGGGTTCATTTACATTTCCTCCGAAACTATTAGCGCGGACCATCCGCGACAAAGTGAAATGTCAGCAAATGTAATATATAGTTAGTGTACAGCGTTTCCCGAGCTCTCTCTGTACGGACACGTAATGTTCCATGTAATGCTCTGTGCATGTGTTGTAGATGAATCGAACAAACCTTTTATATTTTGATATAAAATAGATTGAAAATTTCAATGCAGTCGCATCAAAGGCAGCATGTAGAGCTTGGACCGGGAATCTGCTGTCTGTGACTTCATGAACTTATTTCTATGCGAGTGATTTCATATCCAACAATCAGATCTCGAACCTCAGGAATCCCAACATGATTAACCTGGGAGGCCTCTGGAGAACTGGGGAGTTTTGGACAAAATAACCTAGAGGGACTCACAAAAGCTTAATGATATTTCAGATAATTCTCTACTGAATAATGGTGCTCTCCGCAAGGGACTCATAATTCCTCACCGAACTCGTCAACTCAGATCCACATAGGGCGTTCGAACTTACTCAGTAAGATGGGCTAAGCTGTTTCTATTCAATGATGATGTCACAAATCTAGGGGCATTTACTTTTAATACCAGGTAATCTCTCTGGCAATGATTCTATTTGATAATGTCTCAGCTCTTACTCTGGAAGCCGTTCCATAATAATGCTGTTTGGTGGAGTATTTCGATGGTTTGTCGTCGGCGTTCGTAGACCGCGTTGATTTAGATATTATTTTTTTCAGCTATTGTTTAGATGAACTTGACTTTGGTGCTGCTTTAGTAAACATACACACACACACACACACACACTCTCTCTCTCTCTCTCTCTCCTCTCTCTTCTCTCACACACCAAAAATCGTCCCCCCACCCCCCCCTGACAAAACTGTTGAGAAACGTTACATATCGTATAGCTGTTGTGCTCACACACACACAGAAACATACTCAAACACGCACACATACACATACACAAACACACAAACACACTTACCAAATTAGCCTCATTTCAATATTGCTGCGAAACGTAATTGGTTTTATGTCACACATCCTGTGGTTCTAGCAAGAACACACAAACACATAAACATACAATTTTTTTTTTTTTTTTTTTAGCGCCTCCAGCTCCAGCAAAGCCTGGAAAGGGGGAAAGACCGCGCTCCTCCTGCAGCATCCAGGGACTGGAAGGAGGTTAATCAGGATCAGATCCAAGGGACAAAGGACAAAGAAAAGTCAATGAGAGTCAATTAGAGACAAAATGGAAGACGATCACCCAAACTGTCCAAGGGAAAAAACACGAAGGGATGAAAGTGTCGGCAGAAATTAATTTCTGGGTTTTCTTTCAGTTAAAAATAGAATATTTTCTAAGTATTTTGATATCATGGGGCCTAAAGGGTTTTTGTTATTCTTTTTTCTCTCATTTATTTTTATCTTTATTTATTTTCAATATGTGTTTGTACAACTTTTATTTAGGTTTGCCTTTCAGTGAGAGACCTAAAGAGTGTCTGCCATTCTTTTGGAAAGTACTACGTTATGATAACTGAATTTGATTTCAGTAAAATATCAAAATCACCAAAGCAACTTTCTGCGAAATATTATTCGGGGCAAAAAAAAAAAAGAAAAAAAAATTTAATAAAAACAATTTTTTTAAAATAAAAATAAACTGAAATTCATGTGAAACGATTTAGCTCGTTTGTCACCTACATAACGAAACACAGTTGAGAAAATATAAAAAATAATCTTCATGCAAGTTTCCGTTAAAAATAAATTCTCATTCTGCAAGGAACGATTGATGGAAATAAAAGGGATTATAAAGAATGAAATAAGAATAATGAGACTGTACCGGTCTCATTATTCGTCTCTCATTCTTTATAATCCCCCCTTACCCCCCGTCAGAATCCCTTTCATAATTCCCCACGAAACCCCCCTCCAAGCAATAAACCCCGAAGTAAAACAAAGACAACGACAATGAGCAGATTAACCGATACTTACTGCCTTTGCTTGCATGAGTCATAACCCACAAACAGAATGGCTATGTTTGGTTATAGTGGGGCTGCGGTGGGGGAAGATGGCGAGGAGAATTTATGACGCTCATAAAAATATAGAGCTTCAGCGATGATGGGAATACCCAAAGCCAATACCGATAAAAGTTCTGCCTATAACTCATCCGTAACGAAAAACAGAGCCAAAATGGCGAAGAGATTTCTCTGAGACAGTGAGGTGCTTCACGTCCCACGAGGATTTGCGCTTTTGGGGGAGGACTGTCGATAGTGATCATTCACTGACGCGTGTTGACGTAAATATACTTTCATCCTTTACTCAGTTCTATTGGGATGAAGATGCCCAGTTAGGTGGGTGTTCTTGTCACGTTATACGGCATTGCAACAGGGGTTTTCAACATCACTCTCTTCGTGTCATTGCAGAGAAGAGGAAGAAGAGCTGGGAGGGTTGTAAGACCTGGTTAAGGTTATCGAAATACAAAGAATGAAGTTTCACTTATTAGGATCATCACCTGTTAGATCCGATTTCGAAGAGAGATACGGTACGATACTCAGTCCCCTTTCCTCTTTGGAAAGAGGCTAAACCATGAAACATATTTAAGCCAGTTTTTTTTTTTTTTTTTTTTTTTTAATATCGAGCGTAGCATCTGTCTATGGATAGTATTCGGTTTATGAATAGCGGTAACCAAATAAGACAAAAATGATATTAAGCGTTAAAATCCGTCACAAGTATAATGCTTTCAGTAATAAGTCCTATTAAAAAGGATTGCTGATCAGTTCCATTAATTTTGTATAGAGTCTTCTCTATTTTCCTTATCAAGGATTTCTCAGTGTTGCTAAAACTGACAAGCAACGTGCCAAAGGGGATCGTCAAATCCGGCAGAGTCTACTCGCAAGCTTTCAGAAATATTTATGTAAATCTATCGAGAGCTCAGTCAGAGTAATTAGTCTTACAAAACCCACAGGGCTGAACAATCAACCCCCAACTACGAATGAAGCTGAGACCTTCACTGATGAAGATGGCGCCAGGAGATCGGCAGTCAATTAGCGACGCCTTCATTAACGCCCAAGATTCCTTCCTGGTCCACAAGACATCTGCGGATTTCCGCACCGATTTCCGCGATATAATTTCTGCTTCCAGTTCACCGATGATAGCTTAGAAATAAAGCCGTCACCGGTACACACGAGTCAATGCAGGTTCACACATAATCCTTGCAATTATAACGGAAACAAAATGCTTATTAAATAAATACGGAGAAAATATCATTTGAATGTGAGATTGTTGTGAAATGCCGCCAAATTACCTGCAAATATCTTGTTCAAAATAATGTTATAATTTGCAGTTTTGATATCATGACTTCTAATGGGAATTATGCCTCCATCAACTATAACAGCGTTGTCGTGAGTAGTTTATTAGAAAAAGGAAAAAAACATTGTTAGTAAAATATATGCATAAAAAATACCAGATTCCCGTGGAAACAAAATGTTTTTTGAATAAATACATAAGAAGATAATTTGTTACGCGAGATTCAATGTAAAATATGACCCAATTACCTACAAATATATTGTTCTCAATAACGTTTGAAGTTGCAGTTTTCATATAAAATTCCTACGTCCAGAACCTGACAGTGCGGAGTCGTGAGCAGCTAATTAGGTTAAAAAAAATAAAGCAATAAATAAAAATAAAATAAAATTACAAAATCCAGCTAATTCCGAAGCCCATCATCCATTTTCAAACAGAATATCTGTCTAAATGAGGCTTCTAGAACCATGATTTCCGGAGCATTATAACGCGGGAGAAAAATAATGATAATTATTCAGTCGATATTATCATTTTCATTGTCTGTTTTTATCTGTTGCTTTGCGAGAATATCAATCTGTTGAAATTGTGTGTCGCGAGAATCATTCTTCAGAGGCCTTATTAAGCTATTTCTTTACAAAGCTTTTTCATTTGAACGCCCAGTTATCAATGTAGCGTGAGCACTGGAATGATTACACGAGTGTACAATTACGGAATTATTCATGATGGTAGTTATGCATGTATACATACATGCATACACACATACACACACACACACACACACGAGGGAGGTCAGGGAATACAACCATAACGTGACTTTGTCTGAATGAGAAGGAAAACCCCGTTTGTTTTCTATGTTCTTGGTATTGGAGCGCACTGCATTATAATAATAATAATAATAATAAATAATAATAATAATAATAATAATAATAATAATAATAATAATAACATAATAAAAATAATAATAATAATTAATAATATGATACACATACACATATACATATGCGACGAAACTTTTAATGAACAAGGTAGGAGATATGAGGAATATATATATATATATATATATATATATATATATATATATATATATATATATATATATATAATATATATATATATATATATATTTATATATATGTGCAATATAAAAAACACCGTATCGTGCTTCCAAGAAATCAATAGAAGGATCCACAGTAATATCCTTGTTTATCTAGATATAATATATTTATGGAAATATACACAAAGCTTAAAGCTTTCGTCCATCCTCCTGTGGACTTGATCACTAAGCAAGTGAGACATGGTATTGGTGAAGAATTCCAAATAAACATAAACAAACAGACAAAAAATTAACAAGGTTAGAAAATGCGAAGGTTAGAAAATGCGATTGAAGCTGGGTCGTATTCCGTTCCATAATTCGCTGTGATCTTCGAGGCGGGACAAAAGCGCCGGTGTTCTTCCTGAGTGGGACATCCTTGGAGGGGGGGTCCCCCGTTTTTAGCCCCCCAAAAAAAAGGTTAAGTTTTGTTTTGTAGATCAGACTCTGGAACGGGCGAAGGTGGTTATCTACATTATCAGATTGAAGGAGGCTGTACACATTTCTGAAGTTCTTAATTCTGGCCATTTTGCAAATTTCTTCACTCAAAAGTAAATTGTTCTGTATTCCAGTATTCCCCTCAAAGGTGTCATTCAAAGTGATGAGAGCTCCTTCCACAATTCTCCTAGTGGTCCTATCCGCACTCTTATAAATAACTTTTCCTCTCTTGAAGTCGATGGCATGATCCGAATCCCAAGTATGCTTGGCAATGGCGCTGTAAACGTTGCCCAAACGGCAAGCTGCAATATGTTCACGTTTCCTCTGGTCCAGGGAACGACCGCTTTCACCAATATAGCATTTGTCACAATTTTTACATCCTATAGCATAGACTCCAACGTTGGTGTTTGGTTTTCTGCAACTGTTTTTGATAATTTTCTTTTTAAGAGTATTAGGGCATTGAAAAACTACGGTATACCCATTTCTAAGATTA
>NC_087211.1:1593118-1610618 GCF_015104395.2 Macrobrachium nipponense | reverse complement strand
CTTTAACAGAAAACTAAAAGCATTCAAATTCTAATTTAAAAAAACTTTATTTCGGACACAAATGGCCGTAGAGGAGCACAAAGTCTTTAAACTTTGTAAGGATGAAACTGAAATGATAACTTTGAGAAAGATGTGAAAATTCTGTATTGGTGTCAAAAGTGGATAATGATACTGTGTATAACATAAGCACGACAATGAATAATGTGTATAACAAAAGGCAAACGATGAATAATGTGTATTATAACCAAGAAATGATTAATAATATGTATCATACACATGAAATCATGGTTATGTGTACTACAAAAAGCAGCAATGAATTATGTGTCAATGACTAGAGTGTACAATAAACACGAACTAAAGAATAATACGTATAATAAAAGAAAAGCAGCGAATGATATTTGCAAGAAATTAAAATCAGTGAATAAGAAGCACAACAAGAGACTGGTAAAAATTCTTTCATTTGAATGAAACTCTGTGAATCAATGTATAGCAGTCAGTTTTCCGCATCTAACTGAAATTCCCTGTCGCTGCATATGCACAGGGCCAATTTTTTTTTTTTCTCGTTTTAATTGGATGGCCAGAGTGCTCAGGTAGGGCTTATGCCCCTTCATTACTCCCGGATTCTATTTAGGACAGTAGGCCATGATTTCCCCTCTTATTGGCTGGTTAATCTCAACGTTCATCTCCAAGTTGAAGCAGCTCTTTTTTTTTTTTTTTTTTTTTTTTTTTTTTTTTTTTTTTTTTTTTTTCAAATGAAAACCGCGATACATGATTTAAAATACCGATAAGAGACCCTATTTTTCATCGTATTCATACCAACGGTGGTCCCGTTACTACTGAAGATTTTGAAGAACAATCACGTTCTTTATTGTCATTAAGGTCAGAGACTGCATGACTATTCTTCTAAAATTATTGCTTTCATACTAATATTCTGCTGTTATCTCCTAAAAACTATTGCTCTTATACCGATATTCAATCGTAATATTCTAAAATATTCTCCCAGTGACAAAAGGCGAGTTGATTCTACAAAAATTGATATTCAGTCTCGAATGCTAAATAATTCCTATTAAAGGTAAATACTATATAAATTTTTTCTTTAAACTGCTTTCCTATCATCTTAATAGTTTCGAGTTGCAAATATTATTAAAAGTACAATTCATATTTGAAGATTTTTTGTGGTATTCCCATAAGGCAGAAAACTGTAAAGGCAAAAAACCTGATATAAAATTCATTCAAGTGCTACAGAAAGTGCGATTGGAGATCACGAAAATCTAATACCAACAGATTATATTTCGTTAATATGGCTTCGTAAACACACTTAGAGAACGCGTACCAGCGTAGGGAACGCGTCATTTCCCATGACAGTGTTTCTTGAATTCAATTGGTTTTTTTTTTTTTCGTGACACTGACAAGTTAAAACAGTAACATCGCTGACTATGAATCCTGAAAGGAGAGATGCACAATGGAGGCGCCGGGAACAATGGTTTAATCAGGACACATCAGGGCGAAAGGATCTCGTCTCTTGCTCCAGGAACCTCAACTCTGCATCAGTATCTTATCGGTCTGCGCCTCTTCGGAGACCACCACCATTCCAGGTTTAAGGTTTTCCACTTAGATCTCTTTCGATATCCAGTTTACGAGAGAGAGAGAGAAAGAGAGAGAGAGAGAGAGAGAGAGAGAGGAGAGAGAGAGAGAGAGAATTTGGGCTTCCTTGACTGTCTCCAAAAACGAGTTTTAGCCACTTTAAAACTGTTCAGTTTTGGAGACACAAGTAGAGAGAGAGAGAGAGAGAGAGAGAGAGTTTGGGGTCTTCCTCTACTATATCTGCGTGAGTTTTAACATTTTAAAATTAGTAAGTTTTGGGGACACGTGGGGAGAGAGAGAGAGAGAGATTTTGGAGTCATCCTTGACTGTATCCAAGCAAATTTTAACAAAATGTAAAACCGAGTCGTATTTTGGGGGTTTTTTACACAAGGAGAGAGAGAGGAGGAGAGAGAGCCGAGAGAGAGAGAGAGAGAGAGAGAGAGAGAGAGAGAGAGAGAGAGAGTTACAAATTTCATAATATGAATATTGTTTACAGTAGAACACAATATAGAAAGGGTCATTTTCAACCAACGACCCTTAAAAGGTTTTAATCTGAGGAGTTTAGAGAAGTGGACGAAATGGAAGGAGGCTCCATATTAAATCTGTTATGCTGACAGAGAACTCCGTTACAGATTGTAAGACGAGAATTCATCATGACACTTTCGAAAGCGGAGATGGTGAGAGAATGATGTTCATCTCCTGAACCTCATCGCATCCTGAAGGTCCTTTGAAGGAAGGAAAGAAGGATTGGAAAGCTGTTTCAGGCCGAACGATCTGAGGTATCCTAATTGTCAGGACTCAAGGAAGGAAGGCGGATGTGCCCTATTTAAAGGATATCTGGAGTCCTTCAGAGAGAGGATCTTGAGATGTTTATGGTGGAAATCGCTTTCTTGTGAAAATATCAAACCGGATGTTATTCTCTTCATTTTTGGCTGTCCATATTCTTGTAGAGATGATTTTTTTTTAGAATTCATGGTAACGTACACAACTGGGGCACATACTCACAAACGCACACGCATATATATATATATATTATATATATATATATATATATATATATATATACTATATATATATATATCTATATATATATATATATATATATATATATATATATATTATATATATATATATATATATATATATTTATGAGTTAGTAATGAAAACCAAAACGACCAAGCTTTTGGTAATAAACAAAACCCTGGTGTCTTTTAAAAATTAATTCTATACGTATTATTATATTATTATTATTATTATTATTATTATTATTATTATTCTTATTATTATTATTATTATTATTATTATTATTATTATTATTATTCGGCAGATGAACCTATTTATATGGAACAAGCCCACAAGGGGCCACTGATTTGAAATTGAAGCTTCCAAAGAATATTATGGCGTTCACTAGAAATAAGTAACAGAAGGGTAATGGGAAATACCGATTAAAAAATAAGAAAAATAAATGAATGAATTTAAAAAATAATTAGATAAAAAAAGTAAGTAAATTATTATAAGAATAAAAGGCGAATTGCTTCAGGAAAGTAACGCATCGCATCTTCGCTTGAACTTTTGAAGTTGAAGAAATTGTTGAAGGTTTCTCGCCAAGGAGATGAGATACTCGAGGCGTGGTAAATAAAAAACTTAAATAAATAAAAAAAAAACTTTCCGAATTGGGGAAAATTTCCTCTCGCAATTTACACACGAAGGAAAGATAGAGATAATACAAAAATGTCCCCGAAACAAAGTCGACGGCAAATTGTCCCTGTTACCTCCTCATCAACAACTGAACTGTCGCTACTTTCTCACCAAACGGCGCCAAAAGTTGGGGCGAAAAATACCGTAATTGTTCCTTGCAAAAGTTTGTCAAGTAAATTAATAGAGCGTGAATTTATTCTTTTTTCATTAACTTTCAGTGAGAGACTTGGCCATTCTTTTTTATGCAAAGTACGTAAAGGTAACGCTAGTGATTTGCATTTCTCCCGAACTGCGCAAATGAAAGGTTATGTTTTCCCGTTGGTGAGAATTTCATTTTGGTTGGCGATATTTACTTGGTTTGTTTATTTTTGTATTCCTGTTTTCTCGTGGATATCATTGTTATAAAATGTGAATGTATGTAGAATCTATGTTATAATTGTTATAGCCATAATACCCCCCCTCGCGCTTTTAGGATACAATTGTCTCTTACTAAGCCCTGGATCCATTGCGAGAAATATGAAGTAATTATGGTGTGCGGTAGCGGGAAACGAACCAGCGTCCCATAATCACAAGGAGGTCACGTTCGTTACAGATTATGGGATGTGGATTGGTTTCCCGCTACCGCACATCATAATTGCTTCATATTTCTTGCATATGGATCCAAGGCTTTGTAGTGGCAAACGTATCTAAAATGCGCGAAGAATTCGAGAAGTTAAGAGGGCATTAAGGCTATTACAATTATATTATATAAATAAATATATATCCCGAGAGTGCACGAAGAGGTCGCGTTTTGATAAAGCTATTGTAAGAACTGAGTACTTTTTTTAATTATTGAAGGGAATACGTAGATGCTCTTCACGAAGGTGTCATATTCCTGGTAAGAGTTATTGCAACTTGCTCTCAGGCAGTTGCTATGGAAACGAAACATCTGATGTCAGTGTATATTAAATATAATTGTAGGCGATCATCCTTATAATTTCTGCAATTGGGAATGAAGAATTGCGATGAAATTACATCTGAAATTATATCATTATGCAAAAGGATAAGAATGCAAAAGGGACACTTGTAAGTAACGCATTTTCAAACAAACGTATTGTATATTATCTCGTGTATATTTTGCATTTCTTTTCTCCTTCTACTATTTATCGATGATTGAAAATTAATGGTCTTAATACTTGATTTTGTTGTTCTTTGCAACTTGGCACATTTATATTGAAATACCTTTTATGAAATATGGTACCCTATCATTAGAATGAAGCCAGGTGTGTGTGTGTGTGTGTGTGTGTGGTGTGTGTGTGTGTGTGTGTGGGCGAAAACACACTCACACATAATTACTTGGGATAGAAAGGCTATACTCGAGAGACCATAATATATACAGGGATACGTACGTACTCTCTCTCTCTCTCTCTCTCTCTCTCTCTCTCCTCTCTCTCTCTCTCTCGCTCTCAAATTTGCAAGTGTATATATATATATATATATATATATTTATATATAATATTATTATATTATGTATATGATATATATATATATATAATATATATTAAATTAATTATAATATATATAGTCTTATATATATTTATATATATTATTCATAATATATATTATATTATATATATTATATCTATATATATAATATATCCTATAATAAATATATAGATTATATATATAGATATATATATATATTAAACTATTATATAATATATATTATTATATATATATATATTAATATAATCTCTATATTATATATTAATATATAATATATATATATATTATATATATATAATATATATATAAGATATAGATATATATATATATATATATATATATATATATATATATCTATATATATATATCTAGATATATATATATATATATATATATATATATATATATATATATATATATATATATATATATATATATATATATACTAGATATATATATATATATATATCTAGATATATATATATATATATATATATATATATATATATATATATATATATATATATATATATATATAGTATATATATATATATATCTATATATATATATATATATATATATATATATCTAGATATATATATATATATATATATATATATATATATATATCTATATATATATATATATATATATATATATATATATATATAATATATATATATCTAGATATATATATATATATAGATATATATATAGATATATATACTATATATATATATATATATATATATATATATAGATATATATAGATATATATACTATATATATATATATATATATATATATATATATATATATATATATATATATATATATAGATATATCTAGATATATATCTATATATATATATATATATATATATATATATAGATATATATATCTATCTATATATACTATATATATATATATATATATATATATATATATATATATATATATATATATATATATATATATATATATATATATATATAAACGTCCGTTCACTTTCCCCCTCGCTCGTCTGCTATACAAAGGAGAACAAAACTAGTATGCTGAGTGAGTTGCTTCCTAAGACCTTTGGCTCTCACACAAACTAAGCACATAAACAATTATCAGGAAGTGTTCAGTAGCGGAGAGAAAACTGGAAAAAACGCATCTCGCGTCTCGTCTTTTATTTTGATCTCTGTTTTTTTTTTAGATCTTTTGCTGCTCAACACTTGTTCCGGCCATTTCCCAAGGGCTGGCCTCATGTCGGTGGAGGAATTGTATACCTCGTCTGTTATGGAAGGTGTCTTTTCTTTATGCCTATTTTTCATTTCTGTTGGTTGAAGAATTTTTTTTTTTTTATTATTATTATTATTACTGTTATTTTTTATTATTATTTATTATTATTATTATATCAAAATAATAAATACTAATGGCAGAATAGACCTATTTTAGATTTCTGTTGGGTGAAGAAAATTATTAATTTTCTTATTATTATTATTATTATTATTATTATTATTATTATTATTATTATTATTATTATTATTATTATTATTATTGATGTAACAGTACACTTCTGAAGTTATATCCAACTTAACATATAAAGGAAATATCGAGAAATAAAAAAGAAAAAACTTTTTTTTTTATTCAGTTTTAATCTAATCAGAGGTTCGATCGTTTGCAGACTGTTTACCGGATAAAAGTGGATTGAAAAAAAAAAGTTTTATCAACTCCATATATTTAAATGATCGTCAGTATCCTTCAGAAGTCTTTACTGTACCTCATTCATTCTCTTTCTTCCATCTTCATTCCATCCTCTCCTGAGGTTTACATTCCTATCACACCTTTCAGACCTTGCTTACTCTCAGTTAGCTTTCATCAATGAATGACCTCATATTTCCCACCGCTTGGCTTTCGGTCTCAATTTTATATTCCAATTCTAAGGAAATCTTTAGAGGGTAAAAATATCAGCACGATAAAGTTTTCGACTTGTTGAAAATTCCAGGATTCCTGATATATATTCCACATGCATAATCGATAAACGATATATTAAATAATGTCACTTTTTTATCCCGTGATATTCAACATTCATTTTTAACCAAAGTGAGAATTCTCGAATTAGAATAAATTCCAGCCTACGCCTCTTGGTGCAAATAATTAAAAAATAGATAAATAAAAATAAATCCCCCAAAAATAACGACCCTTGAGAAACACGAGAGGGGAGAGAGAAAAAACCGGGTTTTTAACAGGAGTAAAATCACTGAAGAAAGTTGAGGCATAAAAGGTTTTAAAAGTGAGTCTCTCATGTTACTTCATTTCTTAGGAGACGGAGAAGTAGGAGGCAGCGGCACAAAAATATACTTTACCTTCATGGCCGGCCATGTTTTAAGATTTTTTTTTTCTTTTCTTTCGAAGTTTACTGACGCTATTTCAGTTTAACTAGATTACAGAGTTTCCCGATTCATGCATGCAGAGAGAGAGAGAGAGAGAGAGAGAGAGAGAGAGAGAGAGAGAGAGAGAGAGTATTATGCATCGTACCTGGGAAATCGTTGAAGCCCAATGCGGGACTCATGTGTCATAGGTTAAATGGATGAAAAGGGATAAGAAAAAAAAATGAAAAAAATTTGATTTACATTAAATACTTTTTTATCTTTAATTCCTATACGTCCCTCGTCACCTGTAGATGAATTTATACACACACATACAAACGTAATACACACACACACACACACACACACACACACACACACACACACACACACACACATATATATATATATATATAATATATATATATATATATATATATATATATATATATATATATATATATATATATATATATATCATAGACCCCTTAAATAGAAGGACTGGTATCCTCTATGCTCGGTATCTGGAACTTGGGTCCCACCCACAATTTGTGTCAAATACATGATAGAACCTTCATTCTGGTGTCTTAAGGGGGTTTTTGAAGGGCGAAGAGTTCATTTGTCATACTTTTAACCTCCTACGATGTCATCTGAAGGTCATTTAAAGGTCAATCTAGGTCATTTAAAGGACAAATCTCATAAAAACACAAAATCATACAGAATATTGTATATTCTCTCAATTAAAGCAATGGAAAACACACCTTAAGTTACCCTGTCACTGAATTAAAATCCATATATAAACAGTTAAGCCTGGAGAAACAACAGGAACATGTCTAAGGCAAACAATATAGTTATTCTAGAAACAAAATCATTGAAAAAACATTCCATAATATAAATAACATTAGGTACATGTTTAGTTTTTAGCAGATAGTTTTTTCTTTTCTTCTCAAGCAGCCAAGGTGTCTTTCTTTATCACTGTTGTCTAGCACAAATGCTCTCAAAAAAATGTTTGACAGAGTAAGGCATGCTCCTTGAATTGCAACCATTGGACTATCGATACAAGATAAAGTTTGGCTGAGATGAGCTCGGCAGCAATGCAAGTTGCACTCATCAAAAAGTATAGGCTGAGTGTACAAAATGCACTGTTGAGAGTAGAGGTACAGTTAGTCCACCTCTGCTTAAGTTGTGAGAAATCTCTGAATTAATATGATGGTCGTCGTTATCTTCAGTTTCGACACTCAAAATATTACCTCGAAGTTTGTGTTCCAGATATCCAGCTAGAAAAATAATTTTATGTTTGATACTGTCATTAGATTGAACTAGGTCTTCAGTGTCAGCAATAGTGATGTCAAAGTGATAATCATCAATGCAAATGTTAGAGGTACAAGGCACATCATTAGACTGGTGCGGCGTAGTATTTCAAAAGTGCATGGAGTTCTTGGTTGCTGCAGCTGCCTTGATATCTAAAATGTCAATGTAGAAATTACCCCCATTTGTGTTTTTGTTGTCTGGCTTGGCCAAAGAAACTTTTCAAGGGTCCTCATCAGTAAAACACACCAGGTAGCACATAGGTGAACTTGTACTGAGTCAATAGCCACTCTGCCAGCCTCAATGTTGGCTCTTGTAGACAGCACCAAGTGCCTCTGCAGTTTGCTTTGTGAGCTTTTGCGTCCGACCTCGACCACCTGACCATGCACAAGAGATATAACATCACAAGTTTTCATTAAGTTTTTTTTTTTTCTTGAAAGTAGTGCAATTATTGGTCCAAAAATGGTTGACGACAATCATCACGCATGTTAATACCGGAATACCGATCTTTCACATTCATCATGTGGAACCAATCAGTGATCAGCTTAACAAAAATGATGGTGCCCTCACTAATGCCAAGTTTATCCTTTAGAGTTGAAAGGGCAGCAACAGTTTTGTCATTGAAGATTTGACAAACAAAAGGCACGCTTTGTCTCTGGATGAGTGAGTAATAACTGTAACTGAGAATGAAGAACCTGAAAATGAGGCGAATCAGAACAACTCATATGGCTCAATTCCTGTACTGCACTTTTCAGATAGTCTGCATCTTTGAACTCATACTCTGTTATGCATGACATAATTTTATCAAACTGGGACCATTTACTGAGAAGGGCTATTCTTTTGCAGACAACCACCGCTTTAGAAAAATATGTCTTAGGGTATTTCCTTTCTATTTTTCTCAACGCATTTAAGATACAAAAAACCCAAAATGACGATTTTCACATGTTGCAAATGGAGAAATTGGATAACGGAACGGCCCTTTGCATCAGTTTTAGAAATGTAAATATCATCACTATCACAAACAATACGATAATCCTTTGAGATATGCTCCTGGATGTCATTACAAAATGAATAAAAGTCGCCGATCTTTATCCACAACTTCATTTCGGAGTCTTTCGTTTTCAGCTCGGGTCTCTGCTGAAGCAGTTGTAATTCTGGGTGCTGAGGGGACCTGCTTTAAGCATGACTTTGAAACTCCAGGGAAAAATGGATGGTGGATGACTTGGTCTTTTCCCTCCTTTAACTGTAATCCATTCACAGTCAAAATGATGAGCACAGGCATAGATCTGCTTCAGCTGTAGCAAACTGGAACGCTCATTTGGCATAGCATCGATCCAAGCGGTTTCGCTCCACTTCATCAGTTGGAAATGATACTACTTTGGTGTATGGTTCATCCCTGTAATTTCCTCGACATCCGTAGACATTTTACCCACTTCTTAGGCATTGTGCGTTGTTAGTAGAAACCCCACCTGAAACAAAATTAAATAAAATTATATCAATGTTATGGTCTAAGACAGTTTTGGCAAGTTAGTTTATCAATATGTTGCTAGATTACATTCCTTTTTCGACTAAAACATAAACTCCTTAAATAGGCCCATTTTTATGACTAACATACGGCACTAAAAGTGAATAAATGTGAAAAAAATGTTTACATACATTCAAATCATTGTTTACATACATTCAAATAATTGTTTACATACATACAAATCATTGTTTTACTACAGTGAACATATTACGTCATAAAATAGTGGACCCAAGTTTCGCAACCCGGGACTGCAAGATACTAGTCCTTCTTATTTAAGGGGTCTATAGTATGATATATATATATATATATATATATATATATATATATATATATATATATATATATATATATATATTATATATATATATATATATATGTATATATATATATAATATATATATATATATATATATATATATATACATATATATATATATATATATATATATATATATATATATATATATAATTATATATATATATATATATGTAATGAACGATATGATCCTCATTATTTATTTCGTAAACGTGTAACTCCGAGCGTCAGACATACACAATCTTCTAAGCAACCAACGGCACGCGACTTTTTCTTTCTCTCTCTCACACCAAGCGGGACCGCTCTCTCTCTCTCTCTCTCTCTCTCTCTCTCTCTCTCTCTCTCTTTCTCTAACAGCGATACCTCTCTCTCTCTCTCTTCACCTCTTTCTCTCCAATCTAACAGGTAACCAAATTGAGAGTTGTTTCATTATAAAAAATAAACATTTATTAACAACGAAAAACAGCAAAACAATTAGGTCTCACAGACTAACTTAATTCAAGTTACCCCACCATCAAAATGTCTAAACAGTAAATAGTCACACCAAAATGTCTATTATCCATCGGGACTCCCTCGGTCCCCCCATAGTTCCTTGCCAGAACCGTCTGTTTCAAAGACATAAGAACACTCCATAAGTACACACATAAGTTTAACAATCAGAGATTAAAGATTGAATATTCCCACAAAAATGTCAAATAGATAACAAGCCACTCTTTGGCTAAAACAGTTCAAAACTCACCCAAGCAGCCGGAATATTTAACACACTATATTATAAAAGACTTTTCGGAGAGCACCACGACATCTTGTCTTTCTTCAAAAGACAACCTCTATCAAAATCCCCCATAGATTTGTGTATCATACATTTTAAAAGGAAAGAGGCGCACACACACAAAATACGAATGCACATTTCTTTACCGCCTCATATTACTGGCTGCAACTAGTTTCCCAAAGGCACTTTGAGAAGAGTTCATGAACTGAGTACATTGACTTGTTTCTTTCTATGCAGTTTTTTTTTTTTATCTCACGCCACCTACAGAAAGCATTCACAGCTTTTCTCCGGGTCGTTGCTTCCCCAGATTCCAATAGGTCACAGCGAACATATTGGCAATATATCATTAATCATAACTCTAGGCCTTACACAGCTCGGCCACCTCGGAATGCTAGCTCCCGCTTAGCAAAATTGTCAAACAAAACAGCTTATATAATATAAAACACATTGGCCGGCTTAAAATAAAATATAAGTAATAACCGCACGTCTCTGGCATTATAAAATAGTCTGTTACGCTTTTATCTCCAAATAACACTAGAATTTTCTCTCATCTTGGATTCTTGAATATCCCTCTTTGCTTGTCTGCAACTTGCTGAACAGACAGTAGCTAACTGTAGCAGGCTAAAGGAAGACGGAATGCCTCCCTCATTGTAGAAGACTTCTAACGACTTCTGCGGATCCCCAAAAGACACGCTGTAGAATTCTCGTGACCGCCACGGACAAAACGACAGCAACACTCTCTGAACGGCTGGTGGACGTCCTGCTAGCGTTGGGAACGACTTTTTGGTGTGTTAGTATGTTAGTCAAGTCATTGGTCAATCCAAAAAGAATTAACCCCAGACATACTACTTCTATCAAACAATGATCTCAAAAAGTCAGAAATACTAACTGAACGTCTCCCAATTAACTCCCTTTAATATGACTACTAAATCATAAGTCAAAGGAAAAAAAAAAACATCAAGTTCAAGTTCTCCAACTCAATTCTCCAAACTCACACATCAGCACACACACAACCCAAAAACTCACAGCAACTCCACGGACCTCTGCACTCACATTTCAAACTCGAACGTTCTCACAAGTAAAAAAAAAGGAAAAAATCGTAATGAGCCCAAGGAAAAAAAATCACGTAATACGCCCAGACCCAAAAAATGTTCTCTCAAGCTCTGATATCTAAACAACCCACAAAATCAGTAAAAATCTCCAATGTTTAACAGCAAAAATCCCCTTTACTGCTCATACAATTAATCACAATGAGACTTAATGTCAGACTCCCATTTACGTAAATAACAACTCCCGATAAATTACATCTCCCGATAAATTACATCTCCCGTCCAAAAAGAAATGCTATTTAAAACTCAATCCCCAATTACATCTCTCATAGGAAAAGGAAGTTAAAAAAAATAAAAAAAAGATAATCGCAAGTAGATTTCCCCAATCACAAAATACATAATACATGTATAATATGCATAACCCCCCCGTTTTCCCAAGAAATGTCCCATGTAAAGCTACGAAATTTCTCGACATCACAACTTTTCATCAACTAGACATGTCCAGAAAGCAAACTCTTACCCATGCGCTTTCGTGAAATGCTATTGTCAACATTTCCAGATATTGCAAAAACTCTGATCAATCACCACCAGAGGAAAAGGAACAGCACACGGCTCATCACATCGCTTGTCAGCAGAAAAATTCACCTGCGGACGTGTGCTCAAACAGCAGCATAAAAAATGTCCAGTCAGACACACAAGTTTGGAAACCCATGATTCTACAGAAAAAGGTCTAACTGACACATTTCACAAAATTAACTCCAGGATATGACTAATGTTTTAAAAAATTTGTCTCGAAGATTATTAACTCTCACCATGACACAGCCCAATTATATGCCTCCAAAATAATACACTTGTGAACATAAAAAATGCACACATCTCCATAGGACTACAATAATGCAGTAATGCTACTCGCCTCCAAATAGTCATGAAACCAAAGAGAAAGAACCATAGAAATCATCTCTTCGCTCGAAAAAACAAAACTCCCATAACCACAAAAAAAAGGTCACCCGCCAAAGATTAATTCCACCTCCATACATAAATATGTGACACCATATTAATAATAAGAGCACTCCGGTGAAAAAAAAAAAATTCCTCCATTAGGTTAATAACCACATCCACATATTCCCTCTTATTTCTCTGATATCCATATGTTAATAAAAAAACCACCACTCCAGGGATAAAGAGTAATCACCTCTATTTCGGCAAATAAAAAGATATTTACCTCTATTTCACCAACACTCCATGTGTAATAAAACAAGGCTCCAAAAAAATATATCTCAAAAAGGAATATAAAAAAAATGAAATCCTATCTCCCCAAAAAATATGCACTCAAAGCATTTAACTGACACACTCACAAATATTGCCCCATATCTCCAAATATGTGTCTCCATTTGCAACAAAGATGGCCGCAAAATAATTGAACTAACATGCTCTCATCACCATTGGCAAATATCAAAAAATGGCCAAAAATATATCTCCAATATTATATCTCAAATTATAACTCCAAAATAATATACCTCCAATTATAACTCCAAATAATATATCTCAATTCTCCAGGGAATAACTCAATGTTACAGTCAAAAAGTATAAAACTCTCTCCGTTTATTATAACTGCTAAAAAAGGGCAAAAACTCGGCAAATAAAAACTGTCTAGAAAATTCTAGAAAAAATCACCAATGTGTCACAACTCATTATAACAGAACTCCAAATACAAAGTGTCTTAGCCAAGACTTCTCCATATGCACTACGGCATAAGTCACTAGAAAACTTAACCAAGTTTCATATCTCTCACAAAGTTGTCACAAATACAACAAAGCTATTGTGCAAGAAAACTCACAATTTCTGGAACACAAATATCCAGAGAAAAAATATAGTGCCATTATGTATGCATTCAAAACGTGCAAAAAATTCTCCCATAAATTTCTCTACAGCATCAAATAGCCGAAACACAAACACGTTCCCGAACAATGACTCTAAGTCACGAACTGAGATATTAAAAAATATTCACACCAACTGGAGAGAAAAAATAAACTCAAATTCACCCATGATAAAAAACTTGTGTCAGTGATGGCTAACTTCCAAAAAAGGAGAAAAGAAAAATCGACGGCATTGTTAACTATCTTCTCGTAACTCACTAGATATCAAGCAATTATCTGCTGAACTCAAAAAAAAAAGAAAAACAAAACTAATGTAATGTGTTGTTAGTTCCTCCCAAATTCAAAAAAGATCTCACCACCCTTGATAGCATTACAACACCCACGTATTAGTATATATATATATAAAAAAAACTCAGTATCAGAAATATCATTATCAGCAAAATCACTAGTATTAGCATAAAAAACATCACCAATGTTAATGTTTGTCCATTCACCAAGGAATTCAGCACAAAATTCAGCAAAAGTTCAGCAAGATTCAACACAATTCACCAAGATTCAGCCAGATTCATCAAGATTCAGCAAACTCATCACCCATGAATGACTGAAACATTCTCCAAAGTTACAAAAATTTAACAAATAATTAACCCCAAGATTTCTCCCATATATTTTATTGTAATAATTCTCCATGAATAATTATCTGTAATAATTATAAAATAATCTCCCCTGAAATATCTCAAATCTCTCGTAAAACAAGTCTCAAGTAATGATAATTATACTTAAGCAACCCTCCCGTGACACATCTCAAGTATAATAATTATTGATAATAATAATAACTCTCCATAGTAATAAATCTCTTGCAAAGATCCCAAGTAAGGGTGAAATTCAAATAGCATACACCAGCATTGCCGAACGCACACAATCAACACCATTCACGGCATCGGGCATTACCATTCACCACCACTCGGCACCATTTTCAAAGTAATCCCTCCAACACAATAAAAAAAAAATAATAATGTATGTCCCCATTATATTTATATCTTCCAAGGCATAAGGAAAACATACACCCATACAATGCATTTCAATTCTCTTTTCTCTTCATTCACGAGAAAGAAAATCTCTTTCTATTTCCTTTTCACTTCATCCAAGAGAAAGAAAATATCTTTTCTAAAAAAAAGACTCTACGGGCATTTCACTTCATCAACTAATCAATCAGCTGATGTCCTAGCCTTGAAAAATCACTTTCAAGGGCAAATTCGTCTCTCGACACCCCGACAAAGAAAAAAAAAAAGAAAGGAGGAGTTCCCCCACACTGAGAAAAAAAAAGTTTCACCCTCCACCGTTAGAAACACCCCCCCCTCAGTCAAATGGCGATACCCCCGAGGCAGGCCCCAGTAGTCCCCCCCGTCCCATGCAAACGCGGCCTCTTCTGCGGCCGGTTTAGCAATAAATGTGCTGAAACCCTCCGTAGGAAATGGGTGGGCGCTTTGTCTCCAAGCTAAATATGCTATCCAAGCACAGTTCGCATGCATAAAAAACATCTTTATACACCCTTATATTAAACAAAGACGAATGCGTCTATTCTAAACCTGCGCAAATAAAGAAAACAAGTCACTTTGTTACTATGGGGAAAGAAAGAAAAAAAAATTTTTTACCTCTTAAACCAGTCTCAAAAAAAGCCCTCAGGATTTAAAAAAAACACACAGTAACACTTACATGTTCAAAATAAGAGAAAACTACCCCGGAATCTGCGTAGAATACGTAAATCTCGTCGGCAAGACGCAAACGCGATCGGCGAGAAGGCACCTGGCAAACACTCACTCACAAACCAGACTGAGTTACTCTCACACCCTGGAGGATCTCGGTACGGGCAAATTTGATGACTCTAATAGAATTTCTTTCCTCAGCCTTACACCCACATGGATGGATATTTCTTTACCCCTTTCACTTAGAACTGAGATCTAACAATCCCCCTCAACATTTAAACTGGTCACCTATCTCTTCATTGGCGTTCCCAGGCATAAAAAAAAACTCTTTTATACCGCTTTTTTACAAGCTGCCACCAACTGTAATGACGATATGATCCTCATTATTTATTTGGTGAACGTGTAACTCCGAGCGTCAGGCATACACAATCTCTCTAAGCAACCAACGGGTCGCGACTTTTCTTTCTCTCTCTCTCGCCAAGCGACCGCTCTCTCTCTCTCTCTCTCTCTCTCTAACAGCGATACCTCTCTCTCTCTCTCTCTCTTCGCCTCTTTCTCTCCAATCTAACAGGTAACCAAATTGAGAGAGTTGCATTATAAAATAAACATTTATTAACAACAAAAAAACAGCAAAACAATTAGGTCTCACAGACTAACTTAATTCAAGTTACCCCACTATCAAAATGTCTAAACAGTAAATAGTCACACCAAAATGTCTATTATCCATCGGGACTCCCTCGGTCCCCCCATAGTTCCTTGCCAGAACCGTCTGTTTCAAAGATATAAGAACACCTGTAAGTACACACATAAGTTTAACAATCAGAGATTAAAGATTGAATATTTCCCACAAAAATGTCAAATAGATAACAAGCCACTCTTTGGCTAAAACAGTTTTCAAAAACTCACCCAAGCAGCCTGGAAAATAATTTAACACACTATATTATAAAGACTTTCGGAGAGCACCACGACATCTTGTCTTTCTTCCAAAGACATCTCTATCAAAATCCCCCATAGACTTGTGTATCATACATTTTAAAAGGAAGAGGCGCACACGCACATACGGATGCACATTTCGTTACCGCCTCATATTACTGGCTGCAACTAGTTTCCCAAAGGCACTTTGAGAAGAGTTCATGAACTGAGTACATTGACTTGTCTTTCTATGCAGTTTTATCTCACCGCCACCTACAGAAACCATTCATCAGCTTTTCTCGGGTCGTTGCTCCTCCACTTCCAATAGGTCACAGCGAACATAGCAATATATCATTAATCATAACTCTAGGCCTTACATATATATATATATATATATATATATATATATATATATATATATAATATTATATATGTCATATATATATATATATATATATATATATATATATATATATATATATATATATATATATATATATATATATATATATATATATATATTTCGTTGGTGGAATTACACACGAGATGACACTTCCACTCAGTACCGCAATGAAGGCAATGAAAAATCCAGAAAATAAAAGAAGGTAGAGGGGGTGAAAACCTGTTCTTTTCGAGAATTCCGGAAACCCGTTTGAGAAAAATGAGGGCATCAATATGACGTCCATTCGGAAAATTAGCCATAAATAAACATTTCCCTTAAGTAACCATTTCCATCAAATAGACATTTCCCTTAAATAACCATTTCCCTTGTGGGCGGATCTGCCACTGATTGAAATTCATGAGGAAGTTGACCGCAATTTGTTCCACGGTCAGGAATGTGTTACAGCAAGAATTGGCTTCGATATAATGGAACAGTCTCCCTTCAGAGGATGTCTTATAATTGGAACTTCAGAAGT
>NC_087211.1:1578118-1588118 GCF_015104395.2 Macrobrachium nipponense | reverse complement strand
ATTAATAATAATAATAATAATAATAAAACAAGCAGAGATGAAGGACACGATCAGGAAAGAATATATGCAGAGACTCAGGCGATACTCAAGTCAAAACTCAACGCCGGAAATATGATAAAAGCCATAAAACACATGGGCAGTGCCAGTAATCTGATACAGCGCAGGAATAGTGGAATGGACGAAGGCAGAACTCTGCAGCATAGATCAGAAAACCAGGAAACATATGACAATACACAAAGCACTACACCCAAGAGCAAATACGGACAGACTTATACATAACACGAAAGGAAGGAGGGAGAGACTACTAAGTATAGAGGACTGCGTCACATCGAGAACAGAGCACTGGGGCAATATCTGAAAACCAGTGAAGACGAGTGGCTAAAGAGTGCATGGGAAGAAGGACTAATAAAAGTACACGAAGACCCAGAAATATACAGAGACAGGAGAATGACAAACAGAACAGAGGACTGGCACAACAAACCAATGCACGGACAATACATGAGACAGACTAAAGAACTAGCCAGAGATGAAACATGGCAATGGCTAAACAGAGGGGAGAGCTAAAGAAGGAAACCGAAGGAATGATAACAGTGGCATAAGATCAGGCCCTAAGAACCAGATATGTTCAACGAAAGACGGAAATAACATCTCTCCCATATGTAGGAAGTGCAATACGAAAAATGAAACCATAAACCGCATAGCAAGCGAATGTCCGGCACTTGCACAGAACCAGTACAAAAAGAGGCATGATTCAGTGGCAAAGCCCTCCACTGGAGCCTGTGCAAGAAACATCAGCTACCTTGCAGTAATAAGTGGTACGAACACCAACCTGAAGGAGTGATAGAAAACGATCAGGCAAAGATCCTCTGGGACTATGGTATCAGAACAGATAGGGTGATACATGCAAATAGACCAGACGTGACGTTGATTGACAAAATCAAGAAGAAAGTATCACTCATTGATGTCGCAATACCATGGGACACCAGAGTTGAAGAGAAAGAGAGTGAAAAAAATGGATACGTATCAAGATCTGAAAATAGAAACAAGAAGGATATGGGGATATGCCAGGGGAAATTGTACCCATAATCATAGGAGCACTAGGCACAATCCCAAGATCCCTGAAAAGGAATCTAGAAAAACATAGAGGTTGAAGTAACTTCAGGACTCATGCAGAAGAGTGTGATCCTAGAAACGGCGGCACATAGTAGAAAAAGTGATGGACTCCTAAGGAGGCAGGATGCAAACCCGGAACCCCACACTATAAATACCACCCAGTCGAATTAGAGGACTGTGATAGAGCAAAAAAAAAAATAATAAATAAATAAAATAATAATAATATTATTCCCTGTCAGGAAGTTGAACACTGACACTCATTCAGAGATTTGGAGCGAATAATGATAATTAGTGTCGGTGGTAATCATACGATGATTAACATAGTTTAGAGTCATAATCCATCACTTCGGTTTTTTATGTTTTTTTTTTTTTCTTTTTTGTCAACTTGTAAAGGGCTGTAAACCTCATTTCTTTTTTCATGCCAGTAATGATGTTATCGCCAATGAACTGAAATGCGCTCAGTTGCATACAAGCATCTACCGTATTTCAGATATTTTTACAAACGTCAATGGGTTCATATTCATTCACTTGAAGCACTTGTCAGTAAAAAGAGAGTCAGGATTTAATGAGCTTTCCAGAAAGCGTAGAGAGTATACTGTATTTCAGCTTCTCAGCACTGCGATTATGCCAAGATCTTCGATTGTTGTTACCGCCTTTACAATCTAGTGAGAAGGAAAGTTCGACACCTTTCGAAAGACTATAAACTTTACTTATTATTATTATTATTATTATTATTATTATTATTATTATTATTATTATTATTATTATTATTATTATTATTATTATTATTATTATTATTATATATTAGAGAAACAAATTCCCAGTTGTGTAACTGATCAAAAATGTGTAAACCTAAAGCTCAGCGGAAAGATTTCGAGAATCGGTTCAATTCTCCCTTTCATTCTGAGATCTCGACAACTGGAATCGCACTGATTCTTGAATCGTCTGTAAAGTTTTGTCTTGAAACATATGTGTAGAGGTTTAATGGCAAATATGAGCAGGACACATAACTTTCACTTCACCTTTTCCTTTGGGTCAGTTACATCACAGCAGTAAAAAATGTATTGCATGAAAAATCACCTTCTCTGAAATCCTTTTTGTCTGATCGCATTCCGCTGCATCTTGACTCAAAGGCCATCCTCGTATTCTGTGGCTCTTGTGCTAAACTTAGGGCATTCGTAGGGATTTCATGATGAAGTTGGAAATTCTTACAGAATTGCGTCATGTATCATGTCTTAACTGAGAAGCCTCACATTCTGGGGCCTTTATGCTAAAGTTGGGAGATCTGTCTACGACACATTTAATCGTTTCCTTAAAGAAGACCGACCAAAGGAATTCGAACCCATATCAACATAGATAAACCACAAATTGGAGAAAAAATATATTTAAGCTAGGAAATTCACGTAGACATACAGTTTTGGAAGCTCTAGTTTCAAAACTATACATATGCGGATTTCTTAAATATATTTGTTCTGCAATGTGTGTTTATTACAAGTTCCTAACTTCGACGCTGATCAGTTATCACCAACTTGCCTATTGCAACAACTGAAGCAGCAGAAATTTAAGCCAACTACTTTGAATATATAAAATGGAGACGACTAAAAGTTACATCCATTTCCATAAAATATTTTGGAAAATCGAAGTTCTTCAGCCAAGTTTGGGAAGAGGTATGAATTCTATCAGGTATCGCATAAAATATATTTCATCATTGAATAGTGTTTTTTTAACAGCATTCCTACAGATATTTCAGCATCATCCAAATTTCCCTGATCTAATTTTCCGGAGGAATTTTTTCACTTGAAAGCATTCCATTCAGGTTAAACATAAAACTATTGAGAGAAGTCCAAAATAGCCAAAACAGAAAAAGACTGAAACTAAAAGTTTAATTAAACTTTTATTTCACTGGAGAGACGACAACAACAATTCGAGATTCCTAAAATAAATGTTTTCAAGGCAAACTTTTTTCTTTTAGTTTGGATAATTTATGCACGCCGAAAAAAAGTAAATATTTTTATTTGTTTTTTGTTTTGGGGTGCAGATTCGTCCCGACCAGATTTTATGCCCCCCACCCCCCCAAAAAAAAAGTTAAAACAAAATAAACAGCAATTTATAAAAGGCTCTGCTCTCGAAGCTCCGGGTCAAACTGAAATTATATATATATATATATATATATATATATATATATATATATATATATATATATATATATATATATATATATGACTGGTAAAATGTTCTGTAACAACAGAATTCCATCTAATAAAAGGAGCCCATAAAAACACCAAAATGTAGAGAGGAAAGTACTATATTTCAGAGACTGCTGTCTCTCTCTTCAGGTATATGAATGAGAAAAGTTTACAGAAAAGGTGGTATTTATACTTGTGGACGGATCTCTTGGTGTATAAATACCACCTTTTCTGTAAACTTTTCTCATTCATATACCTGAAGAGAGAGACAGCAGTCTAATATATATATATATATATATATATATATATATATATATATATATATATATATTATATATATATATATATATATATATATGTATATATATATATATATATATATATATATATATATATATATATATATATATATATATATATATATATGTAGTATATATATATATATATCTATATATATATATATATATATATATATATATATATATATATATATATATGATATTATATATATATATATATATATATATATATATATATATATATATATATATATGCATAAAAGTATCCATCTATCTATCTCTGTCTAGAGATCCAAAAAACATCTTTTAAAGACCACCATTTTATTCTTGACAACTTTATTAACCTATCTTGCTTATGGTGGAAAAGAGCAGCTCAGGAAAGTAGTCACATCAGGTCGTTAGGGACAATCAGTCTCCCAAAGATGCTGTCAGAGGATTTTCATCTTCTTCAGAGGGATTTCCAGAAGTCAAACTCGGAATCCTATTGCTTCCAGGCCAATTAGTTAGACAGCAATCACGTGACGTTGAAATCTTCAGAACTTTGGGAAACATTTCGTGTTTTCTAGGGTTATTTCCGCTCTTACATTTTGGGAGTGAAAATGTACGTTTTCAGTCAGTCATAATTATGAAATATATTGAAAACTCTGCAGCACAATCCGTGTCAGAATATTTAAAACCAAATCACAGTTTACATACTTTCGACCACTACGAAAACCCACTGTAATGCATAATAAGCTTAATCATTCAGTTTTTTCCTTTTACGAGTAAAGATACGTCATTAGCATTCATCTACAAAAATAAAGACGCGACAATTTCGTTAATAATAATCAGCGAAAATAACAATAATAATGAACCTCGAAAAAGAATTCGGATAAATTATTTTCTGTGAATCTTACAAGCAAAGAGACAGAGCGACATATGACAAATGAAAGATTAATATCACCAGATTTCAAAAGGGGAATAAAATCTATTTTTCATAAGTTTCTATTTGTCATTAATAATCTACTTTTACTAGGTTCATTAGATAAAACCTCTTCACATGGAACAAGCACACCAAAGGGCCATTGATTTGAAATTCACGAATGTTGGTTTCAACCTCCCACCGCGGACCCCACACTACGGCAGTAACTGATCGTGATACAGCGCCAGTGATTCTTCATAGCCTGAGGAAGGTGCAAACCCACGACATCTGAGTGGCACACCACGACGCTAGCCACCATACCAGTGAACTGGTATAGTTAGCAGATAACGAAAATTAGGACGCAAAAAAAAAAAAAAAAAAAAAAAATATGGAAATACATTCAACCAGAGTACTAAACAGATTCATTTGTTATATTTCCTTGATGCAAATAAACATGAATGCATATAATATTTACTATGAGGTTCAGGGCCTCTGAAACACGGTTTTTTCTCAATAACTTTTTCATCTATGCATTTCTTAAATATAACGCTTATTCAGAATACATATGATATCTACACATAAATTTTGGTTGTATTCTGCATTACGTAGGTTGAATAAATTTGGTACTTACAATGTAACAGTGACTTTTTTTGAAGACGGGCCAACTTACTCAGAGAAAAGGTTTTCGAACGGCCCACACTCGTTACGTAAGTTATGACAGCATTTCTTCCCTCTCTCGATGGATGATTGGCTATAAGTAATAAAGGCTATACCTCTGGCAACAATGACATACAAATTTAAATACAAGCAAAGTAGTACACCTTTATTAACTCTGGAACCTCCCCACTGATAATTGTCATAATGAACAAACCAACAAAATATGTTAATAAATACAAAAACACTTCGATTATTAGTCTAAACCTCCCAAAATAGGTTTCCTAAGAAATTACAGTCTACTTTATAGGTCACAATCAGATTGACAAGATGTAGGGAATAGTTGGTAATTTTTCAAAAACATAGTAGACAAGCTTGATTTGATAAACTGCTATATCCAATGTCAACCAACTTTCTATTTATTGGCTATCTACCTATTTACTGAAAAAAACAGAATAGCCGTACCGTATATTGGCTTTAAACCTTCACCAATAATTATCGTCAGAATGATGACTTCATGAGGCTCCACCCACTTTCGCCTCGTTATAATTCAGGATAACACTGAAGGCTATCATGGGCATTGTTGGATTAGAAAATCTAATTCTGGCTATAAAAACTAATTTACTCGAGTAGTTGTAAGAAGTGCTAAATGATCCTCAAGGATCCCAGCAGTTGGCCTAAACGTTTTAATTCAGTATATTACTGCTATACTGTTGCGGCCAACTAATGCTATAGTAGTATTACTACGCTAGCACTGATACCCACCCACATTATGTATTGTTCCGCCATTCATAAAGTCTTTGGTGTCAGAACCGATGGAGTTTTTGTCTAGTGGATGGGCGGGCAACATTTCGTCAAAGGTGTTTGTTTACCTTGCTTACGTAATGAATGTTTTTCGACTCTTGGCTCGTAATCATTGGCCATGGCGTCGGCTAGATCATTTTTACTCTATAAAAATTAAAACTATCGGGTTTAGGTTATTGATAATGCTGACAAAATTTATGTGTGGTTGTAAAATATGCATATGTCAACTTTTAGCTACATCCGATGCTTTGACAAGGAGCAAAGTCCAAAAAAACGTGTTACAGAGACCCTGAATCTCATAGTAGTGAACGAGATCTGCGTCACGGAAAACATTGTAAGATAAGAAGAAAGGGCCGGAGGAGAGTCCCATTGGAGGCAGAGCCATCAGAGAAAGCTTTTTCCAGGTCAGTTCAATATTGAAAAATATGAAATCAGATCTCGCGATGGAATCTCCCGATGAAAAAAAAAAAAAAAAAAAAAAAAAAAAAAAAAAAAAAAAAAAAGTCATCGGAGCAAAATCCATTGGAGTAAACATATAATTTTTATTTTTCGCCGCGGTCCATCGGTTGAAATACCGAAAATCGTTGAAAGCTCAACCTACACCCGCCACCATACCCCAAAACCATTCCCCCCCTCCCCCAGGGCCATTCCTCGATTCCAATGGTCCTTGTAGCTCTGAGGAAACGGCTCGCAGACTGAGGGACCAGGAATCAGCTCTCGATTCCTTTTACCGGAGACAGGGTCGAGATGGACGCATTCCACTGTTCCTTGTTGCCCTAAGCAGCGTATTTGGTGGTTGGCACTTGACGATTGCAGTTGTGAGAGAGAGGAGAGAGAGAGAGAGAGAGAGAGAGAGAAATTTTCACCTATGTATGCCACCAAAACGGGCTGGCCTCAAAGAGCCAACAGACCACCTCATTAGATGCGACCATTCATAAGGTATTGACCTTTTTTCACCGTCCCGAACCGTAGCTTCTCGAGGTCAGGTCGGCAACGTGACCTCGTTCTGATAATTGAGATGCGTGTTCGAATCGAGCCTACCGGACACCGGAATGACTTCATATTCCTGCATTGGGGGTCTAAGGCTTTGTAGTGATAAGCGAATTATAAAAATTGTGAAGAATTCGAGAGGTGATAAGAGGGAACTGTGACTATTGCAATTACATATGTATTTGGTTAGAACAAAGTGACTAGTTAGATTATTATATATATATATATATATATATATATATATATATATATATATATATATATATTATATATATATACATATATATATATATAATATATATATATATATATATATGTATATATATATATTATATATACATATATATATATATAATATATATATATATATATATATATATATATATATATATATATATATATATATAAAGTTAGAAAGAGATAAAAACAAACAGAGAAAGATAGACAGGTGGGTAGACAGAAAGCGAGAGAAAGATAGGAAGGTACGTAGATAGACAGAGATAAATAGAAAGATAGATAGGTAAACAGACACTGAGACTGACAGATGAAACGATAGTAAAATAGATAGGTAGACAGACAGACAGATGCATCGTGTTCCATCTAATGAAAATGAAGAGCAAAGTCACGTAGGGTCAGCTAAAACACAATGGCTTTCGAGGGAATGCCACAGAGAGAGAGAGAGAGAGAGAGAGAGAGGGAGAGAGAGAGATACCCGTTTGCATAATTAAGAGCGAGCAGGAGGCGGAAGAGGATCAAGGGCGGAACAATAAGCGTTTTCAAGGCAAAGTTACAAAAGGATCTTCCGAGCTCGGCGCCAGTGTATGTATTCCGATGAAACAGCCGAAGTGAGTGTCTGGTTAGGCCTCGACCCTCTCTTTTTGTTAAGCAACCGCTCGAGTTGTGCGGTGTACTTTCTGCTGCTGCGCCATTTGCATGGTACTTTATTGTATTTTCTGTTTCACCTGCATGGTATTTTATCATACATTTTGCTGCGCCATATCCACGGTACTGTATGGTACTTTCTCGCGCCATTTGCACGGTACTTTATGGTACTTTATCGTGTCATTTGCACGGTACTTTATGGTACTTTCTCGCGCCATTTGCAAGCTACTTTATGGTACCTTCTGTTGCACCATTTGCACTGTATTTTATGGTACTTTCTGTTGTGCCAGTGACTGAAAGCAAGCGGAGGGGAAGGTATCGTTCTCCAGCTCTTCACATACAGACTGCCAAACGTTTAAAGATGGCTGACACGACAAGTGAACTGCTCTCTTTTATCCGTGTGTCTGGCTGTCTTTTCTCTTTGGCCCTTCTCTCAATGTCCCTGTCTGTATGTCTGTTTCTATGGCACACCCAGTCTGTCTGCCTGTCTGTCTGTCTGGCACTAATACCTTCACGGATGAAGCAATATGGCTGTATACATCCCGGAATATTTATGGTCACGTGATTCGTTTTGAAAATCTTGACAGTTCTTCCGGAACATCGCGAAGTGGTGAATACACCACCAAAGGCCTCACCCATTAATATTAATTGCATTTAGAAAAATGAATGAATAAATAAATAAAAAAGAAAGAATAAACTCAAACTAAGCATCTAGCGAGTGTTGTATTGACAGCAATCATAAGGATAAATAAAACTTGTTTTGTGGGGATGTTCCAACGCATTATCCGTGAATGCAGTTAAGTCAGTCCAAACATTGATTTGAGAGAATCCTCCAAATCTCATTCGGAAATGTCAATATCGCAGGAAAAAAAACATTGATAAATCACTGGGCAAAGACGACTGTAGGAGGCAGAGGAAATGAAAACACAAAGAATTCAGTTTTTTGTTGAGGTGGAAACTATGAATCACTCTGTGATTATAATATGAATGTTGAAAAATAGTATAAATCAAATGAGAGTCTTTGGTAAACCAAAATAGAGGTGGTCTTTTGAGAGAATAATACTTTGATTAAATCAGTCACCTGTAATGTCATTGAAAAACTAAAATATTAAGTATAAATGAATAAAACTTCGCTCCAGTAATTTATCAGATTAAATTAACTTAACAGATTCAACGCTGTGAAAAACACCGAACTGGTGCATTTTGTTTTCACAGAATGATAGCCTATTCCGTTATGCGGGCGTGTAAGTGTGTACTTGCTCTAATGTGTGGGAATACATATTTTAATGTGCCTTCGTGCACTTTGTGTTTGAGCGCTTCCAAAAATGCGCCGCATCTGCCTGATAATTGAATGCAAATCCTTCTGTTGAACTGAGAACGGAAATGGGAGATTTGCTCTCAGGGATAAAAAAAAAAAATGTCCATCAGTTAATTCAAGCACAAAATCATATAAAACTCTTCGTTGCTGCGGGATTTCAAATATTAATCCCTGAATATCTTTGTTTTTGGCTTTAATGGATTTGTTCCCATTGCTACGACACAAGAAATTTAAAATACCCTCCCTGTTTTGACAAATGAAAGGTTCATTACTTTCCCGTTTCAGTTTTCGCTTTCCAGATTTGGAAACTCCAGTTTCGATCGGACTACGCTTTTTTTTTTTTTTTTTTTTTTTTTAGTAGGAATAAGGATGCCACCACACACACACACATATATGTATATATATATATATATATATATATATATATATATATATATATATATATATATATATATATATATATATAATATATATATATATATATATATATATATATATATATATATATATATATATATATATATAATATATATATACTAGTGCTTAAAAAATCACAGTAGATGCACGTGACTTCATAAATAAGCGAATCCCAAAGGAAAATGATAGTCAGAAATCCAAGCGCTCTCGTCTTTACTCAGACATTGTCAAGGAGCTAATGAAGTACAATTGGAGAGAAAGGTACAAAACAAGATCAAGAATACCAGATGGTTAATTGTCAAAAGGGTAGAAATTAAAAGAGATAATCCAGGATTATCGGATATCACACGGTCACAAACCTAAACAGATTTGACCCTAACCGAAATTACAAAGTATCTTTACAGTCCAAAACTGTAAAACCTGAATATATTAATTT
>NC_087211.1:1568118-1575618 GCF_015104395.2 Macrobrachium nipponense | reverse complement strand
ATGAAAATGGTTGCAGCTAGTGTCAAAAGACTTTAAGTAATACCTACACCGCAGTGCATGAGGTCCACTGACGGCACTACCCTTCCTACCTAAGGGGTAATCATATGTTACCTGTCAATCAATTCACCTCTGGGCACAGACTTCTCTCTGACTCTTCTTAGTGATCTTCTCCTTTGCTAAGAAACAATTGATGTCTTTGTGTCGTAATTGACTTCCGTCAGAGGTCGATAGGAAGAAGCCGAGATTCCTCGAAGCAAAATCTCCCACCTTTCAGAAACCGATCACCTCGCAATTTCAGGGCAGCCATCTTTGGCACAGTGCCAGCATTCTCGGAAAGGTGTCATGAAAATCCTCCCGCCCCAAGATTTTTTCACCTAATCTTCCTAAAAGCCACTGAGAAAAAGAAAGCATCAAGAAAAAAAAGCCCCATTGCCTAGGTACCAAAGCGAGAGATGTTTTTGCATCAGAAGAACGAAAAACCCAACCAGAACTTTCCACATATTGTTCTTCGTTTTTCAAATGATTTGACCTGTACTTCTTTTTTCTCACCATTTTACAGCAGACGATCGTTTTCCATCCTCCATTTGTATGCACAACTCTTGTGGGTACCAGAAGTGTTCCCTGGTCTCTGTCCTTTGACCCAAAGGTGGAGCTGTCTGGAGTGAGAACGACATTAATGTAAACAAGACAGAATGGGGGAAATGTGTTATGGAATTGTTTGCTCTCTCTGCGACAAAACTTGATGTCTAAAACAAATTAAGGAGGTAAAGGTTAAATAAAAAGAGAAAAAAAATCCATATGGTGTATGGAAAATTTCTCCACAACTTTATGAAATGAAACACGCTTACAACAATCTCTCTCTCTCTCTCTCTCTCTCTCTCTCTCTCTCTCTCTCTCTCTCTCTCTCTCTCTCTATATGATATCTATATATATATATATATATATATATATATATATATATATATATATAGAGAGAGAGAGAGAGAGAGAGAGAGAGAGAGAGAGAGAGAGAGACTCTGACTCTCTCTCTCTCTCTCTCTCTCTCTCTCATATATATATATATATATATATATATATATATATATATATATATATATATATGTAACTGGGGGATTCTTCCCCCCATTATTCATAAGGTAAGCGTGACACGAAACGGAAGGCAACCCACACACAACATTCACACACAGCCTCTCTCTCTCTCTCTCTCCACCACTTTCTCTCCATTTCTAACAGGTAATGAAAATGAGAGAGTTGCATCATAACATTAACGTTTATTAACAAGAATAAATAAATCAATCAACCAAGTAATCCAGTCTTACAGACTAACTCAAAAACAGTACAATGTCTAGTCACCAAAAAAAGTCTACACCCCTCTGGGAATTCTTTGTCCCCCCGCATTCCAGATCCGTCTGTTTCAAAGATACAGAACACATCCCGGTAAGTACACACACAAGTTTAAAGACAAAGTTAATAAAATGGAACATCTTACAAGATATCAAACAAGCCATCCCTTTGGCTAAAGCACTTCAACACTTACCCAGACAACCGGACACTAAACACTATTAATAAAAACTCCCCCCGGCGAATGCCACGGCATCTTGCCTGTGACTTGAAGCCCTCTGTCAAAATCCCTCCCATAGGCTTGGGTATAACACTTTTAACAGAAAGAGGCGCACACGCACATACGAACACACAGTTCGATAGCGCCTCACGGTTCTAGCTGCATCCAGTTTCGCAAAGGCACTTTGAGAAGAGTTCATAAAACTGTCGTGCATTGAATTGTCGAACTAAACATTTTTATCTCACGTCCCCACCCTAGAAACTCATTGTTCAGCTACTCTCAGGTCGTCACCTCTACACTGTTCTCCACATTCCATAGGTCACAGGGAACACATGGACAATATATTATTAATCAAAAACCCTAGGCCTTACAGATAGCTCGGCCACCTAGTGTGCTAGCCCCCGCCTAGCAAAATTGCTTATAACACAAAACACTGGCCGGCTTAAAATAAAATATAAGTAAAACTGCACGTCTCTGGCATTATAAAATAAAGTCTTATCACGCTTTAATCTCCCAATAACACAAGACGCATTTTCTCTCATATTTTCTGCATTAGGATTCTTGAATATCCCTCTTTGCTTGTCTGCAAGTAGCTGCACCTGTAGCAGACTGTAGCAGCTGTAAGGAAGAGCGGAATGCCTCCCTCATTGTAGAAGACTTCTCACGGCTTCTGCAGATCCCCAAAAAACACGCTGTAGAATTTCTCTCGCGATCACCCACGTGGAAATTCTTTGTAACCACCCTGGACAACATGGCAGCAACCTCTCTTCACGGCTGGTGGACGTCTTGCTGGTGTCGGGGAACGACTTTTTGTTGGTTGTAGTATGTCAGTCAAGTCACTGGTCAATCTAGGAAAATTAACCCAGTCATACTACTTCTATCAAACAATGATCTCAAAAAGTCAGAAATACCAACTGAACATCTCCCAATTAACTCCCTTTAATATGATTACTAAATCATAGGTCATCATCACAACTCTCAAAGAAAAAAAACATCAAGTTCTCCAACTCAATTCTCCAAACTCACACATCAGCACACACACAACTCAGAAATCACAGCAACTCCACGGAATTCTGCACTCACATTTCAAACTCGAATGTGCTCACAAAAAAAAAAAGAAAAAAATCGTAACGAGCTCAAGAAAGAAAAAGAATCACATAACACACCCAGACCCAAAAAACAAAAAATGTTCTCTCAAACTCCAATATTTGAACAACCCACAAAATCAGTAAAAATCTCCAACTTTTAACAGCAAAAACCTCTTTACTGCTCAATAATTAATTACAATGAGACTTAATGTCAAACTCCCATTTACTTAAGTAACAACCCTCGAAAAATTACATATCCCGGTAAAATCAAATCTCCCGTCCAAAAAAGAAATGCTACTTAAGCTGAATCCCCCAAATTTATTATCTCTCAAGGAAAAGGAAGAAAAATAATAAAAAAAAAAAAAGATAATCACAAGAAGATTTCCCAATCACAAAACACATAATACATGTATAATATGCATAACTCCCACGTTTTCCCCAAGAATGCTCCATGTAAAATTATGGAATTTGCCAGAAAGCAAACTCTCACACATGCGCTTTCGTGAAATGCTATTGTCAACATTCCATATTGCAAAAATTCTGATCTATCATCATCAGAGGAAAAGAATCAGCACACAGCTCATCACATCGCTTGTCAGCAGAAAAATCGCCTGCGGACATATGCTCTAACAACAGCATAAGAATTGTCTAGTCAGACACATAAGTTCGAAAACTCATGATTCTCTAGAAAAAAAAATCTAACTGACACATTTCACAGAATTAACTCCAGGATATGACTAATGTGTTCAAAAATTTGTCTCGAAGACTTATTTTCTCTCAACATGACTTTGCCCAAATTATATGCCTCCAAATAACACACTTGTGAACACAAACATGCACACATCTCCAAATGACTCGTAATGCAGTAAAGCCACTTCTCTCTAAATAGTCACGAAATCAAAGAGAAAGAACTACAGAATCTTCTCTTGTCTCGAAAAAAACTCCATAACCACAAAAAAAAAAAGGTCACCCGCCCAAGATTAATTCCAACTCCATTATGACACCATATTAATAATAACACCACTCCGGTTATAAAAATATTCCTACATTTGGTTAAAAACCAACCCCCTTATATTATTCTCTCTTATTTCTCTAATAGCCACATGTCAATAAAAAAAAAAAATACCACTCCAGGAATAGAGAATAATCACCTCTATTTCGGCAAATACAAAATATTTACCTCTATTTCCCCAATAACTCCATGTGGAACAAAACAAGGCTCCAAAAAATATATCTCCAAAAAATGTGCTCTCAAGGCAACTAACTCACACACTCACAAATATTGCCCCATAATCTCCAAATATGTGTCTCCATTTGCAACAAAGATGGCTGCAAAATAATTGAACTAAACATAGCTCATACCACTATGGCAAATATCAAAAATGGCCAAAAATATGTCTCCCATAGATTATATCTCAAATTATAACTCCAAAAATAATATATACCTCCATTATGACTCCAAATAAATCTCAATTATAACTCCAAATATCTCAATTATAACTCCAATTCTCCAGAGAATAACTCAATGTTATAGTCAAAAACTATAAAAAAACTCTCCTCCATTTAGCATAACTGCTAAAAAAAGGGCAAAACTCGGCAAATAAAACTGTCTAGAAAATTCTAGAAAAAATCACTAATGTGCCACAAGTCATTATAACAGAACTCCAAATTCAAAGTGTCTAAGCCAAGACTTCTCCATATGTACTACGACATAAGTCACTAGAAAACTTAACCAAGTTTCCTATCTCTCACAAAGTTGTCACAGATACAACTAATGTATTGTGCAAGAAAACTCACAATTTCTGGAACATAAATATCCATGAGAAAAAATGGTAGTGCCACTACGTATGCATTCAAAACATGCAAGAAATTCTCCCATATATTTCTCTATAGCATCAAATAGCTAAAACACGAACACGTTCCCGAACAATGACTCTAAGTCATGAACTGAGACATTAAAAAAATATTCACACCTGGACTGAGAAAAAATAAATTCAAATTCACCCATGGTAAAAAAAACTTGTGTCAGCGATGGCTAATTTTCAAAAAGGAGAAAAGAAAAATCAACGGCACCATTAACTATCTCCCGTAACTCACTAGATGTCAAGCAATTATCTGCTGAACTCATAAAAAAAAAAAAAACTAAAACAATGTGTTGTTAGTTCCTCCCAAATTCAAAAAAGATTTCACCTCCCTTGATAGCATTACGGCACCCACGTATTAGTATAAAAAAAAATCAGTATCAGAAATATCATCATCACAAAATCACCAAAAAAATTGCTATCATCAAAATCATAGTATCAGTACAAAAAATATCACCAATGTTAATGCTTGTCCATTCTCCAAGAATTCAGCACAAAATTCAGCAAAAGTTCAGCAAGATTCCACACAATTCACCAAGATTCAGTCAGATTCATCAAGATTCAGCAAAACTCATCCCCGTGAATCACTGAAATATTCTCCAAAGTTACAAAAACTCAACAAATAATTAACACAAGACTTCTCCCATTAATTCAATTGTAATAATTCTCCTTGAATAATTATCTGTAATAATTATCAACTAATCTCCCATGAAATATCTCAAAAACTCTCTCGCAAAACAAGTCTCCCGTAATGATAATTATACTTAAGCCACCCTCCGGTGACACATCTCAAGTATAATAATTATTAATAATAATAATAACTCTCCACAGCAATAATTCTCTTGCAAAAATCTCAAGTAAGGGTGAAATTCAAAATAGCTTACACTAGTATTGCTGAATCCTATGTCATACAATTTCTCCAGCATGCAACCACCTTGACATAACACCATTGCCACACAACAGATACAACACCAATCATCGGCATTCCAAAGTAATTTTCTCCAACACAATAAAAAAAATAATCTGGTGTATCCCCTTATATTTGTGTCTTTCAAGGCACAAAGAACATATAACACATCCCGTGCATGTTAACTACTTTTCCCTCATTCACGGAAAAGAAAAATCTCTTTTTATTTCCTTTTCTCTTGTCCAAGAGAGAAAAAGAAAATATCTTTTCTAAAAAAAGACTCTACGGGCATTTCACTTCATCAACTAATCAATAATCAGCTGATATCTTAGCATCCAATGTCAAGGGCAAATCCATACTTCAACACAAAGAAAAAAAAAAAAAAGGAAAAGGGGGAGTTCACCCACACAGAGAAAAAAAAAATTTCTCCCCCCCGTGAGAACAACAACCCTCAGTCAAGCGGCAGAACAGCGAGGTATACACAGTAATACCCCCATCTCCCTTGAACAGTCTGAGGACCCCTTCCCAAGGTATACACTAGTGCCCATCCCTGCACTATCTCTCGAGGGAGGCCAGTGGTACCCTCCATAAAACTATCCCCCCGAGGGATGCCAATACCCTCGCAATGCAACACGCTTCTCTGCAGAAATGTGCTGAGCCCGTAAAATTGTGGCCGCTTATCTAAGCACGTTCACATGCATAAATACATCTTAATACACCCCTATGTTTTGAGCAAAGACGAATACATACATCTATTATAAACACGTGCAAAGACAAGAAAAATTGTTGACCTCTTGAACCAATCCCATAACCCTGAAATTTTAAACAAACACCCTTTCCCTTTGATAAACAATAGTTTTTTAATACTCACCACTCCATAAATGGGAACAAAAGGAACTCGAAATTCTCGTAAAAACACGTAAATCTCGTCAGCACAATACAAACGCGATCGGTGAAAATGCACCCCTCAACCAAGCAACCGTTCACTCATGAACTAGACTGAGTTGCTTGTCTCACGGCTCACGCCCTGAAGAATCTCGGTACGAGCAAATTTGATGACCCTAATAGAAATTTTCTTTCCTCATCCCCCCATCCGGACGGATGGATATTTACTCTACCCCTTTTATTTTCTAACTGGCCACCCATCTCTACATTGGCGTTCCCAGGCATAAAAAAGAAAGAAAACTTTTATATCCCCTCTTAACCGTCTGCCACCACTGTAACTGGGGGGATTCTTCCCCCCATTATTCATAAGGTAAGCGTGACACGAAACGGAAGGCAACCACACACAACATTACACACACAGCCTCCTCTCTCTCTCTCTCTCGGCAATCCCTCTCTCTTCTCTCTCCACCTCTTTCTCTCCATTCTAACAGGTAATGAAAATGAGAGAGTTGCATCATAACATTAACGTTTATTAACAAGAATAAATAAATCAATCAACCAAGTAATCCAGTCTTACAGACTAACTCAAAAACAGTACAATGTCTAGTCACCAAAAAAAGTCTACACCCCTCTGGGAATTCTTTGTCCCCCCGCATTCCAGATCCGTCTGTTTCAAAGATACAGAACACATCCCGGTAAGTACACACACAAGTTTAAAGACAAAGTTAATAAAATGGAACATCTTACAAGATATCAAACAGCCATCCCTTTGGCTAAAGCACTTCAACACTTACCCAGACAACCGGA
Source organism: Macrobrachium nipponense (assembly GCF_015104395.2). Classification (NCBI taxonomy): domain Eukaryota; kingdom Metazoa; phylum Arthropoda; class Malacostraca; order Decapoda; family Palaemonidae; genus Macrobrachium; species Macrobrachium nipponense. Next base: position 1,568,508 of record NC_087211.1, on the reverse strand, counting down.
CACTAAACACACTATTAATAAAAACTCCCCCGGCGAATGCCACGGCATCTTGCCTGTGACTTGAAGCCCTCTGTCAAAATCCCTCCCATAGGCTTGGGTATAACACTTTTAACAGAAAGAGGCGCACACGCACATACGAACACACAGTTCGATAGCGCCTCACGGTTCTAGCTGCATCCAGTTTCGCAAAGGCACTTTGAGAAGAGTTCATAAAACTGTCGTGCATTGACTTGTCGAACTAAGCATTTTTATCTCACGCCATCCCTAGAAACTCATTGTTCAGCTACTCTCAGGTCGTCCCCACCTCTACACTGTTCTCCACATTCCATAGGTCACAGGGAACATATGGACAATATATTATTAATCAAAAACCCTAGGCCTTACATATAT
>NC_087211.1:1545110-1562618 GCF_015104395.2 Macrobrachium nipponense | reverse complement strand
AAAAATGAAAGTATTTTAATATACAATCGTAAACCTCCATTTATTACAAATTTTTTACGAAAATGTAAAAAGGTTTTGTAACCTTTGATTTAGAAACGAAACTAATGCTATGTAAATCATTATCAGGATTAGCCTTAATGCCAGGCAAGATGATAATAATAATAAAAAATAATAATATTTGTCCCTTCAGGAAAAGTTAAACACCTAACATCATTAAGAGAGATTTAGAGCGAACTAATAATAATTAGTGTCGGTGGTGATCATACGATGATTAACATTGATGTTAGAGTCATAATCATCACTTTCGGTTTTTATGTTTTTTTTTTTTTTTTTTCTTTGGTCAACTGTAAAGGGCTGTAAACCTCATTTCTTTTTTCATGCCAGTAATGATGTTATCGCCAATGAACTGAAATGCGCTCAGTTGCATACAAGCATCTACCTTATTTCAGATATTTTTACAAACGTCAATGGGTTCATATTCATTCACTTGAAGCACTTGTCAGTAAAAGGAGAGTCAGGATTTAATGAGCTTCCAGAAAGCGTAGAGAGTATACTGTATTTCAGCTTCTTAGCACTGCGCTTATGCCAAGACCTTCGATTGTTGTTACCGCCTTTACAATCTAGTGAGAAGGAAAGTTCGACACCATTCGAAAGACTATAAACTTTACTTATTATTATTATTATTATTATTATTATTATTATTATTATTATTATTATTATTATTATTATATTAGAGAAACAAATTCCCAGTTGTGTAACTGATCAAAAATGTGTAAACCTAAAGCTCAGCGGAAAGATTTCGAGAATCAGTTCAATTCTCCCTTTCAGTCTGAGATCTCGAAAATTGGAATCGCACAGATTCTTGAATCGTCTGTGAAGGTTTGTCTTGAAACATATGTGTACGGGTTTAATGGGCAATGTGAGCAGACACATAACTTTCTCTTCTCCTTTTCCTTTGGGTCAGTTTACATCACAGCAGTCAAAAATGTATTGCATGAAAAATCACTGACTCTGAATCACTTTTGTCTGATCGCATCCCGTTGCATCTTAACTCAAAGGCCTCCTCGTATTCTGGGGCTCTTGTGCTAAACTTAGGGCATTCGTAGGGATTTTATGATGAAGTTAGGACATTCCTACTGAATTGTATCATGTATCATGTCTTAACTGAGAAGCCTCACATTGTGGGGCCTATATGCTAAATTTGGGACATCTGTCTACGACACATTTAATCGTTTCCTTAAAAAAAGACCGACCAAAGGAATTCGAACCCATATCAACATAGATAAACCACAAATTGAGAAAAAATATATTTAGGAAATTCACGTAGGCCATACAGTGTTGGAAGCTCTAGTTTCAAAACTATACATATGCGGATTTCTTAAATATATTTGTTCTGCAATGCGTTTTTATTACAAGTTCCTAACTTCGACGCTGATCAGTTATCACCAACTTGCCTATTGCAACAACTGAAGCAACAGTAATTTAAGCCAACTACTTTGAATATATAAAATGGAGCAGACTAAAAGTTACATCCATTTTATGGAAATATTTGTTCGTATTTCCATAAAATATTTTGGAAAATCGATGTTCTTCAGCCAAGTTTGGGAAGAGGTATGAATTCTATCAGGTATCGCATAAAATATATTTTCATCATTGAATAGTCAAGTGTTTTTTTAACAGCATTCCTACAGATATTTCAGCATCATCCAAACTTCCCTGATGTAATTTTCCGAAGTAATTTTTTTCACTTTCAACTTAAAATAATTCCATTCAGGTTAAGCATAAAACTATTGAGAGAAGTCCAAAATAGCCAAAAAGAGATAGAGACTGAAACTAAAAGTTTAATTAAACTTTTATTTCACTCGAGAGACGACGACAACAACAACAACAAAAACGATTCGAGATTCCTAAAATAAAATGTTTTCAAGGCAAAACTTTTTTTCTTTTAGTTTGGATAATTTATGCACGCCGAAAAAAAGTAAATATTTTTATTTGTTCTTTGTTTTTGGGGTGCAGATTCGTTCCCGATCCACCAGACTTTATGCCCCCCACCCCCCCCAAAAAAAAAAGTTAAACAAAATAAACAGCAATTTATAAAAGGCTCTGCTCTCGAAGCTCCGGGGTCAAACTGAAATTATATATATATATATATATATATATATATATATATATATATATATATATATATATATATATATATATATATATGACTGGTAAAAATGTTCTGTAACAACAGAATTCCATCTAATAAAAGGAGCCCATAAAAACACCAAAATGTAGAGAGGAAAGTACTATATTTCGGATCTCTTGGTATAAATACCACACCTTTTCTGTAAACTTTTCTCATTCATATACCTGAAGAGAGAGACAGCAGTCTCTGAAATATAGTACTTTCCTCTCTACATTTTGGTGTTTAAATGGGCTACTTTTATTAGCCGTATTTTTAAAGTTAAGTTGAGTCATTGAGGTTCGATATTTTATATAACTCAAAAAATCAAGGCTAAAACTGCGATCGGGACTTTGCAAAGGAGCATTTATTGTCATGACCCGAAATAGTGTTACCTCTAATTTATCTAGATTTGTACGGGTGTTCCACTTGTTTTTGTGTGTTTTCTAATCACTACGGTGCTTAACGACCCTATCCATGCATCTGTATAAATACAGACGTCCACTGCGTAAACGCATATTCACTGTTTAATATGATTTGTTACGTAAGGGATTAATAATCACCCAAAATGATAAAATTAACATAGTATATGATTATGATATTTCAGTAGAACTTCTGGAAACAGACACTCAAAGATAAAAACTCGCAGTAGCGAAATCTCAATGATGTAGATAATTTCTGTAAAAAGTAAGATTAAGAAGTGTCTCGTAACTTCAGCCACAGGAATAACGAAATTCGACCTGCAAAGGAAACACTCAAAGTTACTCCAAATGAATAAAAAATTGTACTTAGCTTGCTTTTGTGGGAAGTCACGGTGTTCCGAAAACGACACACGGCCTTGGTCCTCCTTCTCTATTTAGCGGACGACCTGGTTTGGCTTCAGTTTCCCCCGTGCGCGTTGTTTCGATGATTCGAGCCCTTGAAAGATCCGATGCTGCAGACGCGTTCGGTTTGTTTCTTGGAGTGCCGGAAACGCTCACTAACGATGTTTTCTTGAATGATTCTAATGAGAGGACGAAGCTTGCGTTGTCGTAGGAAAAAGGACACGTCTGGTTTTGTTTCTTGAAGTTATTCACTAACGATGATACTAAGTTGCTTGACGAATCTTGTTGTTTTCTGAAGTCGCTCACTAATGATGGATACTAGGTTGCTTGAAGAATCTGCTGCTTCCGTCGTCGTTGACTTCTTATGATACATGATTTATTATTCTGGTTTTTTTCTTCGTAAGGACGTTGTAGAGTTCTTCTGGTCCGCTGGCCACCAATATTAGGGCTTGTGCCTTGTATGATAAGGCGCCCTATGAGGTAATGTTAGACTAGCGATAATCTATACGCTAAGTCGGTTGGTATTGCACTTCCATCTTCAATGGAGTGTCTGGGTTTTCAGGATCACTACGAAGTCGGTATTATCTTTACGACGATGTGTTAAACTCATGGTTCGGTGAGGTTCTTGTAGAAAACACAAGGTATAAAAAATAGTATATTCTTCTGAAGTTTTACAGATGAAGATCAGGTATAATCGTACAAGTCTTCTATGACGATAGCTTGATCGCTTCTGCCAATGATGATGGCTAATCCTATTCCCCTACATGATAAAGCTTAGGTAAGAGGTACAGGTCTTCTAATAACGATAGCTAACTCTGTTCTGCCTGTCTACTATCTCTGTTACAAGTTATGAAGGAACAGACAGTAGTTCGAACATATGAACATACTATCAGATGACATAGTTTCATACGAACACACAATCGAATGAGACACGCTACAGATCACGTAGGCCGTTTGAATAATAGGTCGGGGTAGTTGTCTCAAGCAGGGAGCTTGGACTAATGTTTATAAACAATTGAATGACTACAGGTGACGGCATGTTATCTTAGCTTACATACTTATTGTATACGTCATCTTTAGCGTCTCTAGTCTGATCACATTCCTGCAAGCAATCTGGTTGACCTCTTGAGTTTTAGACTTTTATATATATGGACTAACATTCCATATTTTATTATGTAAACACTTATATATATATATATATATATATACTATATTATATATATATATATATATATATATATATATATATATATACACATATATATATATATGATATATTATATATATATATATATATATATATATATTATATAGATATATGATGATATATTATATATATATATATATATATATATATATATATATATATAATATAATATCATATCTATATAGCATATGTATATATATATATATATATATATGATATAGTATATATATATATATTGCATATGTATATAGATATATATATCTTATATATATATATATATATCTATATATATATATATATATATATATATATATCTATATATATATATATATATATATATATTATATATATATATACATATGTATGATAATAATATATGTATATATATATATATATATATATATATATATATATATTTATATAATTAATATGCATAAAAGTATCCATCTATCTATCTCTGTCTAGAGATCCAAAAAAACATCTTTTAAAGACCACCATTTTATTCTTGACAACTTTATTAACCAATCCTGCTTATGGTGGAAAAGAGCAGCTCAGGAAAGTAGCAACAGTAGAAATTGGCAACTCTAGACAACAGCCACCCTATAATAACAAGAGGAGCGCTGCTCTGATAGGACTGCGCCCACTTGCATTCTGAGTTTGCAATGTCAAGAATGCATCAGGGTCGCTCATCAAATCCAATTGAGGCTACGGTTAAGAGGATAATTGTGATTATATTGCCTTCGCTGCCTCGTGCGAAAGGAGGAAACAATGAAATGGGGGAGATAAAGAGGGAAGGGGCGAATGAGATGACTCGTACTTAGCTAAAAAGGAGATTATCATGCAAGGAGGACGGTGCAGGCATTGCAAAATGCATCATGGGGGAATGATGAGTCAATTGTATTTGTATGTGGCGAGGGGGGGCCTCCAAATGGCATTTCACTGAATGTGGAATGTAATATAATGTGTCACATCAGGTCGTAGGGAAAATCAGTCTCCCAAAGTTGCTGTCAGAGGATTTTCATCTTCTTCAGAGGGATTTCCAGAAGTCAAACTCGGAATCCTATTTGCTTCCCAGGCCAATTAGAGTGACAGCAATCACGTGACGTTAAAATCTTCAGAACTTTCGGAAACATTTCGTGTTTTCTATTGTTTATTTCCGCTCTTACATTTTGGGAGTGAAAAAATGTACGTTTTCAGTCAGTCATAATTATGAAATATATTAAACTCTGCAGCACAATCCGTGTCAGAATATTTAAAACAAATCACAGTTTATATACTTTCGACCACTACGAAAACCACTGTGATGCATAATAAGCTTGATAATTCAGTTTTTTCCTTTTACGAGTAAAGATACGTCATTAGCATTCATCTACAAAAATAAAGACGCGACAATTTCGTTAATAATAATCAGCGAAAATAACAATAATAATGAACCTCGAAAAAGAAATCGGATAAATTATTTTCTGTGAATCCTACAAGCAAAGAGACAGAGCGACATATGACAAATGAAAGATTAATATCACCAGATTTTAAAAGGGGAATAAAATCTATTTTTCATAAAGTTTCTATTAGTCATTAATAATCATACTTTACTGGTTCATTAGATAAAACCTCTTCACATGGAACAAGCAAACCAAAGGGGCCATTCATTTGAAATTCACGAATGTTGGTTTCAACCTCCCACCGCGGACCCCACACTACGGCAGTAACTGATCGTGATACAGCGCCAGCGATTCTTCATAGCCCTGAGGAAGGCGCAAACCCACGACATCTGAGTGGCACACCACGACGCTAGCCACCATACCAGTGAACTGGTATAGTTAGCAGATAACGAAAATTAGGACGCAAAAAAAAAAAAAAAAAAAAAAAAAACTTATGGAAAAACATTCAACCAGAGTACTAAACAGGTTATTTGTTAATATTTCCTATGCAATATAAACATGAATGCATATATATATTTAGTGAACGAGATCTGCGTCACGGAAAACATTTAAACTTTCTGTCCACTCGACTCGCACCGATTCTGGCGAAAAGTTTTGTCATGCAGAAGAGAGAGAGAGAGAGAGAGAGAGAGAGAGAGAGAGAGAGAGAGAGAATCCCCAAACTGGGCGAAAGAGAGAGCTGCAAGATAAGAAGAAAGGGCCGGAGGAGAGTCCCATTGGAGGCAGAGCCATCAGAGAAAGGTATTTCCAGGTCAGTTCAATATTGAAAAATATGAAATCAGATCTCTCAATGGAATCTCCCCGATAAAAAAAAAAAAAAAAAAAAAAAAAAAAAACAAAAAAAAAAAAAAAAAAAAAAGTCATCGGAGCAAAATCCATTGGACTGAATATATATATTTTTCGCCGCGGTCCATCGGTTGAAATACCGAAAATCGTTGAAAGCTCAACCTACACCCGCCCCCTTACCCCCAAAACCCTCCCCCCCTCCCCCGGGCCATTCCTCGATTCCAATGGTCCTCGTAGCTCTGAGGAAACGGCTCGCAGACTGAGGGACCAGGAATCAGCTTTCGATTCCTTTTACCGGAGACCAGGGGGACGAGATGGACGCATTCCACTGTTTCCTTGTTGCCCTAAGCAGCGTATTTGGTTGGCACTTGACGATTGCAGTTGTGAGAGAGAGAGAGAGAGAGAGAGAGAGAGAGAGAGAGAGAGAGAGTCGGAGAGAAATTTTCACCGATGTATACCACCAAAACGGGCTGGCCTCAAAGAGCCAACAGACACCTCATTAGATGCGACCATTCGTAAGGTATTGACCTTTTTTCACCGTCCCGAACCGTAGCTTCTCGAGGTCAGGTCGGCAACGTGACCTCCTTCTGATAATTGAGATGCGGGTTCGAATCGAGCTACCGGACACCGGAATGACTTCATATTCCTGCATTGGGGGTCTAAGGCTTTGTAGTGATAAGCGAATTATAAAAATTGTGAAGAATTCGAGAGGTTATAAGAGGGCACTGTGACTATTGCAATTACATGTGTATTTGGGTAGAACAAAGTGACTAGTTAGATTATTATTATATATATATATATATATATATATATATATATATATATATATATATATATATATATGTATATATATATATATATATATACATATATATATATATATACATATATATATATATATATATATATATATATATATATAATATATATATATATATATATAAAGTTAGAAAGAGATAAAAACAAACAGAGAAAGATAGACAGGTGGGTAGACAGACAGCGAGAGAAAGATAGGAAGGTACGTAGATAGACAGAGATAAATAGAAAGATAGATAGGTAAACAGACACTGAGACTGACAGATGAAACGATAGTAAAATAGATAGGTAGACAGACAGACAGATGCATCGTGTTCCATCTAATGAAAATAAAGAGCAAAGTCACGTAGGTCAGCTAAAACACAATGGCTTTCGAGGGAATGCCACAGAGAGAGAGATGAGAGAGAGAGAGAGATAGAGGGACGAGAGAGAGAGAGAGAGAGAGAGGGGAAGGGAGAGAGAGAGATAGAGAGAGAGATACCCGTTTGCATGATTAAGAGCGAGCAGGAGGCGGAAGAGGATCAAGGGCGGAACAATAAGCGTTTTGAAGGCAAAGTTACAAAAGGATCTTCCGAGCTCGGCGACAATGTATGTATTCCTGATGAACAGCCGAAGTGAGTGTCTGGTTAAGCCTCGACCCTCTCTTTTTGTTAAGCAACTGCTCGAGTTGTGTGGTGTACTTTCTGCTGCTGCGCCATTTGCATGGTACTTTATTGTATTTTCTGGTTCACCTGCATGGAAATTTATCATACATTTTGCTGCGCCATATCCACGGTACTGTATGGTACTTTCTCGCGCCATTTGCACGGTACTTTATGGTACTTTATCGTGTCATTTGCACGGTACTTTATGGTACTTTCTCGCGCCATTTGCAAGCTACTTTATGGTACCTTCTGTTGCACCATTTGCACTGTATTTTATGGTACTTTCTGTTGTGCCAGTGACTGAAAGCAAGCGGAGGGGAAGGTATCGTTCTCCAGCTCTTCACATACAGACTGCCAAACGTTTAAAGATGGCTGACACGACAAGTGAAGCTCTCTTTTATCCGTGTGTCTGGCTGTCTTTTCTCTTTGGCCCTTCTCTCAATGTCCCTGTCTGTATGTCTGTTTCTATGGCACACCCAGTCTGTCTGCCTGTCTGTCTGTCTGGCACTAATACCTACACGGATGAAGCAATATGGCTGTATACATCCCGGAATATTTATGGTCACGTGATTCGTTTTGAAAATCTTGACAGTTCTTCCGGAACATCGCGAAGTGGTGAATATACCACAAAAGGCCTCACCCATTAATATTAATTGCATTTAGAAAAATGAATGAATAAATAAATAAATAAATAAATAAACTCAAACATAAGCATCTACGCGAGTGTTGTATTGACAGCAATCATAAGGATAAATAAAACTTGTTTTGTGGGGATGTTCCAACGCATTATCCGTGAATGCACGTTAAGTCAGTCCAAACATTGATCTTGGAGAGAATCCTCCAAATCTCATTCGGAAATGTCAATATCGCAGGAAAAACATTGATAAATCACTGGGCAAAGACGACTGTAGGAGGCAGAGGAAATGAAAACACAAAGAATTCAGTTTTTTGTTGAGGTGGAAACTATGAATCACTCTGTAATTATAATATGAATGTTGAAAAATAGTATAAATCAAATGAGAGTCTTTGGTAAACCAAAATAGAGGTGGTCTTTTGAGAGAATAATACTTTGATTAAATCAGTCACCTGTAATGTCATTGAAAAACTAAAATATTAAGTCTAAATTAATAAAAATTTGCTCCAGTAATTTATCAGATTAAATTAACTTAACAGATTCAACGCTATGAAAACACCGAACTCGTGTATTTTGTTTTCACAGAAAGATAGCCTATTCCGTTATGCGGGCGTGTAAGTGTGTACTTGCTCTAATGTGTGGGAATATATATTTTTAATGTGCCTTCGTGCACTTTGTGTTTGAGCGCTTTCCAAAAATGCGCCGCATCTGCCTGATAATTGAATGCAAATCCTTCTGTTGAGCTGACAACGGAAATCAGTTAATTCAAGCACAAAATCCAATAAAACTTTTCGTTGCTGCGGGATTTCAAATATAAATCCCTGAATATCTTTGTTTTGGCTTTAATGGATTTGTTCCCATTGCTATGACACAAAAAATTTAAAATACCCTCCCTGTTTTGACAAATTCCAGTTTCGATCGGACTAAGACGTTTTTTTTTTTTTTTTTTTTTTTAGGAATAAGGATGCCACACACACACACACACATATATGTATATATTATATATATATATATATAATATATATATATATACACATATATATATATATATATATATATATACTATATATATATATATATATATATATAGTAGAATATATATATATATATATATATATATATATTATATATATATATATATATATATATATATATATATATATCATATATATATGAATATATATGTATACATATATATATATATCATACATATATATATATATCTATTATATATATATATATAAGTATATACCTATATATATATATCTTATATATATATATATATATCTTATATATATATATATATAAATATATATAAAACAATTCAGTAGATGCACGTGACTTCATTAAGCGAATCCCTAAGGAAAATGATAGTCAGAAATCCAAGCGCTCTCGTCTTTACTCAGACATTGTCAAGGAGCGAATGAAATACAATTGGAGAGAAAGGTCTCAGGTACAAAACAAGATCAAGAATACCAGATGGTTAATTGTCAAAAGGGTAAAAATTAAAAGAGATAATCCAGGATTATCGGATATCACACGGTCACAAACCTAAACAGATTTGACCCTAACCGAAATTACAAAGTATCTTTACAGTCCAAAACATGTAAAACCTGAATATATTAATTTTGTTGCTTATACTTATCAACAAATTTAGAATTTGAAATATATTTACTAATTTGATATGAAATGTGATATTAGAAGGTACAGGTTACTTAATAATAATAATAATAATAATAATAATAATAATAATAATAATAATAATAATAATATATAATTAGTATCATTATAATAACAATAAAAAACAATAATCATTATAATAATAAGTCAACACACATATTTTATATATATATATGTATATATATCGATATATATTATATATATATACTCGTATATATATATATATATATATATATATATTATATCTGTGTGTGTGTGAGTGTAAATCACATTTACTTTCACATTATGGAATCAATACAGATGCCTGACAGCCATTGCACACATAATAAAGCTCAGGTTACAATGACTTTTCACTAATAACCCATTAATTTAAAAGATCCTATTGAATAAATAAGTACATTTTAAAATTTTGTTGACGGCAGTAATGATTCAGTCCAAATACGAGATCCACCTTCTCGTGGGTTTGCTGACGCTTTCGTAAAGTTTCTGTCGGGAAGAAGAACAAAGCGATGCGTTACAGCTGGTTCTCTTGGCAGGGAAAATTATATATGTTTTATGTTCATCGTTACATATATTCATAATATACTATATGTGCGCGTGCACTCATAGTAATTGAACTGTTTATCTTTTCATATTCTCTAAGTATCACAGACTGCACTTAATTTATTCTTTTCCCTTTCGTCTAAGTTGAAATTTCAATTGCAAGTTTAAAAGAATATCACAATTGTTAAATTTTATCAGAGCCAAAATTAATGTTAAAAATATTGTTGGCAATGCATTCACTGAAATGTCTGCTCTTTGTGACAACGATTGGCCTTCTTGCAATTGCAAATCAGCATCATTGACCATCTACAAAGAATCAGTAAAGTCATGGCACAAAATGACAGAGGAGTAAAGCAAGATAATCTACTCTCCATTCTACCATTAGTGAACAGGAACATAAAAAAATACCCCTTGTTAAAAGACATCGAATTTTCCCAAATATCTACTTTAAGTATGTTTCACACAATTAAGTTTAAATATCACTAGTCCATAAAGTCAGTTAGATGCAATGCATTAATACCGTAAAAAATTGCATTTGAATTATAATGATTTATTTATATTTCTCTCTCTCTCTCTCTCTCTCTCTCTCTCTCTCTCTCTCTCTCTCTCTCTCTCTTCTCTCTCTCTCTCTCTATCCCCAAATGCGAAGAGCGGACAGCGCAGATGTTGCTTCGCAATTTGTCCCTCGAAATAAGAAAATTCTTTGAATCTTCCTTATTGAGATAAGAATTTCTCTGCATATTTTTGAAAAGGAATTTCTTGTGGAAAAATGGACGCCAGATTAAACTTTCTCCCATTCGGACTTTTATTAAGCTTCAAAGAAAAGACTTCCGACGAAAAAGATAAAGAAAGAAAAATGGTCAATGACATGAATTGTCACTTGCGTTTCTCTCTCTCTCTCTCTCTCTCTCTGTGACGGGAAAGTGCGATCAATTCTGCTGCATTTTCTGCGTTCTAAGACCGCAAACCAAGTTCTTATCCCAAGAAAAAAACGTTACAGTTCCATCTCCCCTGAAGCCTCAAAGCAGTCGCACAATGAAACAATTGTTTAGTGAGGGTTAAGGAAAGTCAGATGGAAGAAAGAGAATATGAACGGAGGTTCAGTAAAATGGATGAAAATGGTTGCAGCTAGTGTCATAAGACTTTAAGTAATACCTACACCGCAGTGCATGAGGTCCACTGACGGCACTACCCTTCCTACCTAAGGGGTAATCATATGTTACCTGTCAATCAATTCATCTCTGGGCACAGATTTCTCTCTGACTCTTCTTAGTGATCTTCTCCTTTGCTATGACACAATTGATGTCTTTGTGTCGTAATTGACTTCCGTCAGAGGTCGATAGAAAGAAGCCGAGATTCCTCGAAGCAAAATCTCCCACCTTTCAGAAACCGATCACCTCGCAATTTCAGGGCAGCCATCTTTGGCACAGTGCCAGCATTCTCGGAAAGGTGTCATGAAAATCCTCCCGCCCCAAGATTTTTTCACCTAATCTTCCTAAAAGCCACTGAAAAAGAAAAAGGCATCAAGAAAAAAAGCCCCATTGCCTAGGTACCAAAGCGAGAGATGTTTTTGCATCAGAAGAACGAAAAACCCAACCAGAACTTTCCACATATTGTTCTTCGTTTTTCAAATGATTTGACCTGTACTTCTTTTTTCTCACCATTTTACAGCAGACGATCGTTTTCCATCCTCCATTTGTATGCACAACTCTTGCGGGTACCAGAAGTGTTCCCTGGTCTCTGTCCTTTGACCCAAAGGTGGAGCTGTCTGGAGTGAGAACGACATTAATGTAAACAAGACAGGATGGGGGAAATGTGTAATGGAATTGTTTGCTCTCTCTGCGACAAAACTTGATGTCTAAAACAAATTAAGGAGGTAAAGGTTAAATAAAAAGAGAAAAAAAATCCATATGATGTATGGAAAACTTTCTCCACAACTTTATGAAATGAAACACGCTTACAAAAACAATCTCTCTCTCTCTCCTCTCTCTCTCTCTCTCTCTCTCTCTCTCTCTCTCTATATCTAATATATATATATATATATATAATATATTATATATATATATATATATATATATATATATATATAATTATATAGAAAGAGAGAGAGAGAGCGAGAGAGAGAGATAGTGAGAGAGGAGAGAGCGAGAGAGAGAGAGAGAGAGAAGGAGAGAGAGGAGAGTGGTGTAAGCGTGTTTTATTTCATAAAGTTATGGAGAAATTTTTCATACATTTTTCCTTATTCCCCTCCCAGAATGTAACAGCCTCATTAACATAAGTCCTATGGTGCAACCTAAGGTCGTTCTGCTCTACAGTTTTGTAATTGCAAATCGTCGGTGTAATTGAATGAGAGGCGCCCTCGTTTGAAAGAGGAATAATTTTTCTTCTCCTTCTTCCGCTTCTTTCCGGGGCTGTTTTATCCATTTGCATAATTTCGGTCACAACCGGAGGAGGAGGAGGAGGAGCTCTTGTGAATAAGCGTCGCCCACCTGAATGAATCATTCATGTTCCGGGTTGACGAACACCTTCTTTATCGGGAATGTTTGAGGAAGGAATTGCGTCGACTTTTTGTTCAGCTTCAAACGTTGTTATCTCACATTCTTTTAAGGATAAGGATTAGTCAAATATGAATCGGAATTGCTGTACAGAATTTAGGCCAAAAGCCAAGCGCTGGGACCTTGGAAGTCATTCAGCGCTGAAAGGGAAATTGAAGGTAAAAAGGATTGAAAGGTGTCACAGGAGGAAAACCTTGAAGTTCCATTACGAAATAATTGTCAGAGAGTGGGAAGTCAGATGGGAGAAAGAGAATATGAACGGAGTTGCAGTAAAAGGAATGAAAGGGGTTGCAGGTAGTGGCCGAAGGGACGCTGCAAAGAACCTTAAGTAATGCCTACAGTGGACTGCTTGAGGTGCAATGACGGCTCTACTCCCCTACAGGGTACAGCACGTACAGGCAATAGTAAAAATAATGATAATAACTAATTATGGTAAATGTAACGTTTAATTTTGATAAAAACTACCCGCCACCTAAAAAAAATCAGAGCATGGATAATTGCCACCATTAATCAAATGCTCATCAGCACAAATTCTCATCTGCAAAAATACTGATCATCTTATTCGAATTATTCTTCTATTAATATTTCCTTATTCAATTTGAGCGTCATATTCAATGGCCAGCAGGAAAGTCTCCTCATGAAATTCAAAAGTGGATTTGTCGAGGAAATTTAATATGAGGAAATTTAATATGCAAACGAATCTTAATTAGTGCAATATTTCTTTCCCATTTTAACCTCGGCAACATTCCTCTGCAAATCTTTCCCCATTAAACTTGTGTCAAAGTCTACGGCCGATAGAAGTCTCCTCATTGGAATTCGAGGGGATTTGTCCAAGATATTTGATATGCAGATGAACCCCCCAATTCGTCCATTCATTTTTAATCTCAAACAAGGCAACACAATAGCCGTCTTTTGTCCACTTGTTCGGAAGGTGAATAATTGACGATGATATATATATATATATATATATATATATATATATATATATATATATATATAATATATATAGTAATATATTATATAATATATATACTATATATATATATATATATATATATATTATATATCTCTATGTCATATCTATCTCTACTTATATATAATATATACATATATATATATATATCTAATGATATCTATTATATATCTATATATATAATATATTATATATATATATATATATATATATTTACTATATATATATATATATATATATAGAAGATAGAGAGAGAGAGAGAGAGAGGAGAGAGAGAGAGATAGAGAGAGAGAGAGAGAGAGAGAGAGAGAGAGCTGAAAGCTAAGTCTCCTGAGAAGCAAAGGGAATGATGGGATGGAGGAAATAGAAGTCAACAGACAACAAATGAAACAGAAAGCAGAAGAGCGGTTGATTCTTCCATTCCGACAGACAAAAAGAGAACGACTGTAAATTACACCATACCTAAGCAGACTTTGAGTTACACAGGCATAGAAGAATATCTCTCTCTCTCTCTCGCTCTCTCTCTCTCTCTCTCGTCTCTCTCTCTCTCTCTCTCTCTCTATATATATATATATATTATATATATATTATATGATATTATATATTCATATATATGATATATATATATATAAATATATATCCATACATACATACAAACTGAATGTTTAACACCCCTGCCATTAGGAAAAGATACGAAATGAAAAAATAAACAACAGGCAGAAATATAATAATTATGTGTTTCACTTCTGACTAGCAACAGAATTCCTATAAATTCATTAGAGTCTTCTGCCGTCAACAAACATACACCGCAACATACAGGAACAACCAGGATGTTTATCCCGATGTTTAACCGAAAATTGACCCTTCGACAGCCATGAAAATAGAAAGGAGTCATATTCAGAGGTTTCGGATGAATTCAACGGCATCAAACCGACGCGAGTCCCATTCCTGGCTTCTCGCACATCGCCTCAATAGTCGGTGTTTCTGTTCGCTGAGTTCGATTCCGCCCACTGGAACTGATGTTGGGAGTCGCGTCGAGTGCTACTGAGGGTGAGGTACTAGCTCCTGGGAGCTATTGGAAACACCCATTTCTTCCCCGTGACATACGCCCGACTGGATTGTCTAGAACATGCAGCCGTGAAGGAAATATAATTTTCCTCCTCCGACGGGTTAGACAATAAGTTTGATAGAAAACCGATGCTTCTTAGAGCTCATAATCAGATGTCTCACAAAATAAAGAATAATCTCTCGTTAATCGTTATGATTACGAGACAGAATTTTGATTCTACTATACATGAGAATATATACAAATAATAACATAAAGATATATTCGCAAGGATAGCCTTATTCTATCTATTTTATTTCCTATTTCCATTTACGATTATCAAATGTGGTTATAATTGAATGAAACGTTACGGGTCTCTGTTTGTTTGTCTGTGCACAAACACACATGCATTAAAAATATATACATGGATATATAGATACAAAGATTATATATATATATATATATATATATATATATATATATATATATATATATATATATATAATATATATATATATATATATATATATATATATTGGTTGTGATGCTGAGCCCCTCACCTCCAATAAGGATGTAAATTGTTTTCCCCTTCTGGAATGAAATTACCTTTTAATTTTCATTCCTGAAAAAAAGAAACATTGGAATCATGAACGGCAGGTGAGAATTCTGTAAATATTCTTTTGAGTTTCCTTTGAACAGAATCGAATACATTCTTTTTGCATTTAATTTTTGTTTTAAATTTTTCTCACTGAGCAAAAGCAATCAGAGGAAAGCAGAATTACAATCTAGGGTGAATACTCAATGTGGAAGGACAAAGGAGAAATAAAATGTTGCCGAAAGCAAACCTTCTTCTTCTCTTCCAGTTCCCTTCAGTTCCCTTTGTCTGGACATCTCTGTCTGTGGAAGCAACAGATGAAATGTGGCTTCTCAGGAAATGCAGATTGTTGCCTGAGACTGAACCTCGAAATTCTTTTCTGGAGGACATTTCCGATTTTTTCTGTGGCCATTGTTTCCTGCGCTGGGACAAAAAGACTACAAACCGGTTACAAGCTTGTTCCATTTGCGACATATTGTTGGTGAAGGCTGTAAGTTATCGTTTGCTAGAGATTTTTTAATTGAAACTTTTTGTTTACCTTTTGTACACTGAAAATAAGTCGTTCTGTTATGGTCTTTTGATAGCCGAATGGCTGGATTGGTGGAAAAATCCAGAATGATGTCTGCAAAAATATCAAGTAAGACCTTTAGAGAACCTGCTCGATTCTCCTTATTAAGGAGAGCCTATGGTGTATTCCAAAGCCGTTTTATATATGCTTACGTAACATATGACACTGAAAGTATTACATTTTTTCATACCGGATTTCTATACCGAAAATGATGTTACTATAACACACCAACTAGCAGTCAAAGCGACTGGTTATGAGGAAGACGTAATCTATACTGATGCCACCCACTGACAGTTTGTGTAGGTAGTCTGATAGACTGGTTCAACTATTTGAGTCTGTGACAGGTAACAACCCTAACAGAAACAGTCGATAAAATTCACAACCGAACATCAGTTGGGATCAGTGATGCCACCCCCGACTGCCGCCAACTACAACTCTCAAGAGGTCCTGTGTGAACAGAAATGACGACAGACTTTGTTCGCGAAGGTTGGAATCCTCACCCTGGAAGTGGACTCTACTTCTACGTAATATCAGGGAAAGGCTCTCTCTCTCTCTCTCTCTCTCTTAAATAACGTCAATCAAAGCCGCAGAACCGATACCATTTCAACAAGAGCAGGCCAGAACAACTGCTCACCAGGCAGAAGAATCTACTCAAGCAAATTACGACACTGCTTGATAATACGTCTGGGATCTCTGATACAAAAGCTGGCTTCTGTGTGTTATTCAACATAAACCTCTCTCGTCAATTATTTGCCTTATAAAAGAACGGAGATTCTTCAGTATGAAGTAACTTACGACGATGTAACACAAATTCAATAACTTCTTAGTCTCATATTTTAAGGAATATCAGGTATATATTGCCAAAGTAAGTTTTTATTTCAGTTATTGCAAGCAAAATTGATTGTAGGAATAATATATATATATATATATATATATATATATATATATATATATATAAATTATATATATATATATATATATATATATATATATATATATAGGATATATTATATATATATATATATTGTG
>NC_087211.1:1527777-1537777 GCF_015104395.2 Macrobrachium nipponense | reverse complement strand
CTGGAACAATGCCTCCAGAGACTGGAACAACGCCTTCCAGAGACTTGAACCTTCCAGAAACTGGAACGACGCTTCCAGAGACTGGAACGACGCCTACCAGAGAATGGAACAACGTCTTCCAGAGACTGGAACAACGCCTTTCAGAGACCTGGAACAGCGCTTTCCAGAGACTGGAACAGTGCCTTCCAGAGACTAGAACGACGACCTTCCAGAGACTTCAAACGGTGCCTTCCAGAGACTGGAACGACGCCTTCCAGAGACTGGAACAACGTCTTCCAGGACTGGAACAGCGCCTTTCAGAGACTGGAACAATGCCTTCCAGAGACTGGAACAATGCCTTCCAGAGACTGGAACAACGCCCTTCAGAGACTGGAACGACGCCTTCCAGACGACTGGAACGACGCCTTCAGAGACTGGAACAGCGCCTTTCAGAGACTGGAACATGCCTTCCAGAGACTGTGGAACAATGCCTTCCAGAGACTGGAACAACGCCTTCCAGAGACTGGCACAACGCCTTCCAGAGACTGGAACGACGACTTCCAGAGACCGGAACGACGTCTACCAGAGACTAGAGTAACGCCCTCCAGAGACTGGAACAAACGCCTTTTAGAGAAAGCAATGGGATGACTGAATAACGGAAGCCGATTTACTAAACAGATCACTGAACTGTTCAATAGTTAAGTCTCAGGTCTGTATATATACAACAACGACATTGTGACATTCGTATTTTCGAAAAAAAGATGCAGTTATAGTGGACGATTGAAACCAATTACTGGGTCGTAATGACTTGGCTCGTTATACTACACAGGTCGCGGGGGCGGGGGGGCAGCGATTTCTGAAGCGTTATAATGACAGAGGCGAATCAGGGACTCGTCGCTCTAATTAACTTGTATCGAAATAAGTGATTTTTTAGCTTGAGTCGAATTGCCACTTCCTACGCGATATTTCCAGCTGAAATTGAGTGGGACTCTAGGAGGGAATCGCGGTGTAGGTTTATACCTCTGACTCCTTCAAAAAATTAATAAAAAAAAAATTTTTCACGTATTTTTCCGAAGACGATAAGGGATCATCAAAGAGAGAGAGAGTCGCAAATCAAAATCTTATTAAATTTATATATATTATATATATATATATATATATATATATATATATATATATATATATATATATATATATATATATATATATATGTGTGTGTGTGTGTGTGTGTGTGTGCGTGTACATATATATATATATATATATATATATATATATATATATATATATATATATATATATATATATATATATATATATATATATATATATATATCTATATATATATATATATATATATATATATATATATATATATATATATATATATATATTATATATATATATATATATATATATATATATATATATATATATATATATATATATATATATATATATATATATATATATATTATATATATATACACGTGTGTGTGTGTGTTTGTGCATGCTCATGTGTGAGTATCAGTCAGCAAGTGAAAAAACTATATATATGATTCCGTTTAATCATTAACAAAAACGACAAGAAATTTGTTTGAATGAATGAAGGAATGAATATATATTTTATTTATTATTATAACAATTCTAGGCACCACTAAAGGATATTTTCATCGTCCCTTCGGGCCCTAGCTGCACCAATATTTTAGCCTTTTACTTCACCTCCTTTCCATTTTCCGTTTTTCCTCCTTGCTGTCTAACCACTCCAACTCCTCCTGTTCGCCACCTGGAGTGGCAGAAAGTGCCTCTCCAGTGTTTTGCTCCTATAGCTGTATTTTCATTAATCAAATCATCATTCATCATGTCTCGGTCTCGCGTGATTTTCTTGGTGTCCGTGATATGAAATGACTCTTTCATTGTGCTGTGTTTTTAAGGAAAGTTTCTTTTAGAACAGTTTTCATTCCCAGTAATCGGCGCCTTAATCAAGGTCTTTACAGTCTCTCATCTACAAAAGAAGACGAAAGACAGAGAGAGAGAGAGAGATAGAGAGAGCGAGAGAGAGAGGCAGGCGACTCAGCTCCTCTGGGGGAAAATGATATTCGCGTAGCCTTGCCTTGGGAAACGCTTTTGTCTTTGAGCTTGGAGCAATCATCATTTTCTGTGAGAGATCTTATCCTCATTTTCAGTGAGAGATCTTAGAATAATGAAATGTGGGGGAATTGTGAGATCTTTCCCAACTGAGGCCCTGGGAGGAAGTCTCTGTGACTTCTCTCACGGGCAACTGAAGCTCACACCTAGACGTGCGACATATTCCACGTCCCTCTCCTGTCTTTAGAGTTTAACAGAGAAATGAGTTTCATGGTTGAATACGTAATAACGCCGTGTGCAATAAAGTCAGTTTCAGATCGTAAAGCGTAACCTTATATGCCCTCCATACATATTGTAAGTTTCTCTGAAAGTGAAATACAGTTAGAAAGCTTCATACTTATAAAATATAGCTAATTCACCTTTCTGATACTTTAGACAGTCGATATTAATTATTCTTACTAATTTTGTTTCATTTCATAATGTGGACACAACTGAGTCGCAAATGTTCTTGTTTCATGTAGACAAAGTAATGATAAATTTAGTTTCTGTTATGTTAGTGGCGCCTGTAGGTTTATTCCATATGAAAGGGGTTTATTTTCTGAATGATAATAATAATAATAATAATAATAATAATAATAATAATAATAATAATAATAATAATAATAATAACTAATATAATAATAATAATAGAATAGAAAAAAAAGCGCCATTAGTCAACATACAAAAAGGCAAAGTAACGAGGACTGAAGGGATAAAGCTACCAGATGGGAGCAACATCAAACACATAGATGAGACAGGATACAAATACCTGGGAATAATGGAAGGAGGGGATATAAAACACCAAGAGATGAAGGACACGATCAGGAAAGAATATATGCAGAGACTCAAGGCAATACTCAAGTCAAAACTCAACGCCGGAAATATGATAAAAGCCATAAACACATGGGCAGTGCCAGTAATCAGATACAGCGCAGGAATAGTGGAATGGACGAAGGCAGAGTTGAAAGCAGAAAATAGAAATATGCAACTGATTCTATGGAAAAAAATTATAAACCATTTGAACTTTCAAGTAAGCCCTCCAAAACAATGAGAATAAGAAAAAAAAGTAGATAAATAAAGCTCGAAGAAATGTCGGAAAAGACCAGATTCTCGTCATGAGTATTTTCAAGCCGAGGCCGAGATCCAAAATACGAAGGCAGACAGACAGACAGACAGACAGACACAGACAGACAGACAGACAGACAGGCTTCCCACTGCGACCTGACCTTTAAAATTATATTTTGACGAGGGATCTTCGAATTATCTTTTCATGGGAAGTATTGGCTGATGTATCTTAAATCTCTCTCTCTCTCTCTCTCTCTCTCTCTCTCTCTCTCTCTCTCTCTCTCTGCTGCCGTCTCCCGAATTTCAGTCTGATTTCCCATTGGATCTTTCTTGTGTTTACTATCGTCTATTGACTCTGTCCATAAGGGTTTTCTTCAGCTGTAGATATGAAGAAAAAAGAGAAAGAGAGACGTAACGAGGTCCCTCAAATCTCCAGCAAGTAGCCTTCAGCCAATATTCCAAATCACCGTCGTGTGTTCCCTCTCACAACCAGAAAGTTCCGCCTTCCTCCCAACTACCAATCATTACTGGAAGTCCAGTGCGACGACTCTGAAAGCCACTGGGAAACCCTGCCTTCCGTAGAAATGCGTAGAGATGCCCTTTTGTGTCGAGGCTCACCTGACCATTCTGACTAATGGTGCCTCGCGAGAGCCTGAAAGGCGTTTCCAAGCCTAATGAGCAAGAAATCCCCCCAAATTGACCTGAAGCGATGCAGACGTCGGCTCTCTCTTTTACTAAAACTCGGGTAGGGATTGAATTTGCCTTCTATATATATATATATATATATATATATATATATATATATATATATATATATATATATATATATATATATATATATATATATATATATATATATATATATATATATATATATATATATATATATATATATATATATATATATATATATATATATATATATATATATATATATATATATATATATATATATATATATATATATATATATATATATATATATATATATATATATATATATATATATATATATATATATATATATATATATATATATATATATATATATATATATATATATATATATGATCACTTGCACTATTACTCTGTGCATTAATATATTTAATAACAGGACTTCATCTAGACAAGCTGGTATCTAAGGGAGATTTTTTTTTGTACTTAATAAAAGTTCAAAGCTTTCAAAGACGATGAGGAAAGCTAGCCCTAGGAAACTTGTTACTCTTGTGGAATAAAAATCTCCGTTAGATACCATTGTGTATAAATTAGGTCCTGTTACTCTCTCTCTCTCTCTCTCTCTCTCTCTCTCTCTCTCTCTCTCTCTCATATATATTATATATATATCTATATATATATATATATATATATATATATATATATATATATATATATATATATATACATATATATATATATATATATATATATATATTATATATATATATCAATAAATCACGCCATTAAATTGTATTTTAACTGTACTTTGTATAAATAGTTTTGACACAGCTGTAACTTCTGCTTTTGCTGTAGAGTAATGAACTGAAAGAGCGTATATACGCATTCTTTTCAAGGGATTTTAAAAGCCCGTGGAACCTAGATAAATAAGAAGTTATACAGAGGATTGTACCTGTACAACTAATAAAAGAACACAAATTCATAGTCCTATATTTCCTATGTCTGCTTTTTCATTTTATTCCACTTACACTATTGATGAATTTTTTCGCACAGTAAAAAATATTCCCTTTTTCCTGCCGCTACCCAGGGCCCACAAGCACATTTCGTAATCAATTCTCCATTTCAAGTTGTCTAGAATATCGCCGACTTCCAAAAGAATTGGAAGGACTTTTGCTCAGGAAAGAAAGATGCGCCGACGGCAAGAGTTCCCTTTCAGTTTCGGTGACAAAAAGAAAATTTTGCAAAGTGTTATGCAAATCCATTTCTGTTTCTATCTTTGTCTGCGTCCACCCATTTCTAAAACAGCATAACCGCATTACTTGAGTAGAAACGAGTACTAGAAGAGTGTCCAAACTCATTGACACAAACAAGTGCTGATGATGATCTCACGAGCCAGTGATTTTGTTTCTTCATTTGGCTTAATCAACCATCTCTTCTTTTACATGTTTAATATTATACGTTTTTATATATTATACATTTTATATAGTATGCATTCGATTACACAAAGTTTCATGAATTGGAGGATCTCTCGGATGATTTGAGATCTTATGATATATTTGTAATCTATACTGAAATTCGTTTCTTTTTTACTTTGAAGTTATATATGTATATCTTATCTATCTATCTATCTATCTATCTATCTATTTATATATCTGCCTATCTATCTATTGATCTATCTATCTATCTATCTATCTATCTATCTATCTATCTATCTATCTATCTATCTATATATATATATATATATATATATATATATATATATATATATATATGTATATATATATATATATATATATATATATATATATATATATATATATATATATATATATATATATATATATATATATGAAATCGCGTCTTGGAGCGAATTAGTTAAAATGCTAGTTCATCAGGAAATCAGTAAATATTTCGTATCAATTGAGAACGACTTGGAAAACTATGAGACGTAGATAACATTACTCGGACGTATTTTTGTACATTCGAAAGTGCAAAAACATCAGTATTCCTCATACTATTAATAAATATAATGTATCGCCTTATTTTCCGGATATTTATTTCAAGGCCACTCGTCCGCAATACTATACGTCGGGCGAATTCTTGCCCTCCGAAGGAAACATTATTTCTCCGGCCATTACTCTTGGTCAACAGAACAAATGTTTTCCTTCTGTTGTGGTTTATACGAAATAGGTCTCAGTGACTTTGTCTCTTTCGTCCGTGGAAGGAAGGAATGATTCTGCTGCTCTTTGGAACTCTGAGTATTGGAAGTGGAAAGCTTCAAGAAATTGATAAGAACGAATCAGTGAGTGACCAAATAAAGTGTATTTAATGATGCAGTAAGTAACCAGTAAAAGATTGCATTTAATGAAGCAGTAAGTAACCTATATAAGTGATGAGTGAATCAGTGATTAATTAGTGAAAGAGTGCAGTGAATGAATCAGAGGTAACTAACGAAAGAGTGTAACGAATGAATCAGTGAGTAATCAGTGAAAGAATTTAATGAATGAATCAGTGAGTAACCTATGGAATTGGTGAATGAACCAGTGAGTAACCAGTGAAAGAGTGAAAAGAATGAATCAGTAACAAATGCAAGACAGTATAGAATAATTCAGTGAGAAGCCAATATGGTGTAATATGTGATTTAGTAAATAACTAGTGAATGAGTGTAATGAGTAAATCAGTGAGTAACCAGTGAAAGAGTGCATTGAATGAATCAGTGAAAGAATGCTTTGAATGAATCAGTGACTAACCAGTAAAAGAGTGCAATGAATGAGTGAACGAAGCATTCGGGAACATCATCACCGAAATGGGGCGGAAGCCTCGTCGAAGTAGACGTGAGTTGGTGCGTAAACTGATTAACTTCTAATTCGCTGACAACAGGACATCGACGCTTAATTGATTCACCAGGAGATATCTGCATTTTAGCCGAGTTAATGATGGTGTTAATCCTTTAGAATCGCGGGTTAATTAATGTGAATAAAATATTATTAATTCAGGCTTCCGTCGTCCCCGCTGTGATGTGTAGTCGATGGAGAATGATTTCTGGGTCTTTTGAATCATTATTGAAAATCGATTTGTAAGATATGATTTAATGCTGAAGTTCGCTAATAAGATGTCATAGAAAATTAAGATGTATTATAAATACAATGTTGTTAACGTTTATGTTCTTAAATGTTACTGAATGTTACAGTGTTGTTAATGAAGTCACCCTATTCATCTGTATATGCATTTCCTGTATCATATCAAAAACGTTACTAGAGAGTGTGCATATATATATATATATATATATATATATATATATATATATATATATATATATATATATATATGTGTGTGTGTGTGTGTGTGTGTGTGTGTGTGTGTGTGTGTGTGTGTCCCCTCAAATGATATATAAAATCATAGACAACAGAATAAGAAGCATTTCGTGAACTTCCTTTCTTTTCGCATTATATTTCAGACACTGATCGACGAAATCTCAAGTGGTGTTTGCAAGTCAGCCCTGATCTGCATAATCATCATATGTCCCCATCATTACTGGCAATCGAAGAATTCGCTCTCCTAAAAAGAAAATGTATATTTCCTCTCTTTCTCCTTCATTAACCAATTCACTAGAGCTCGCAATTTTTGATCTGCTTATTTCGCATCGTCGATTGGCATAATCTGAGTTTTGTCTTTGATCTTTGTTTTTATAATTTTTTTCATTTCCCTCAAGGGAATCCTCTATCCCTTGAGTCATTTCTTCGCCGTGATTGACCTTTGTCCCAGGTGGGACGGAAGGAGCGAGAATCGAATCACAGGATTGGTGGCATGTGCGTCAGGACTTTTCTCTCTTTTGACAGGAATATATATTTTGGTTTAGTACCTTTTCTCTTTATCTTTCGTTGTTCAGGTAAGGGTTCAATTCGCCACATAACAGGGACATGGTTGTTGCTGTAACCTATTATCCCGCGTTATTATTCCGGCGTTTAGGGCTTCACTGTCTTGTTCCTTTTCACTCGTGGACTCCTCCTGCTGAAGGATAGGAAGCCATCTTATCTGCTTTAGGTCTGGGTGACCTAGGGATGGCTGGCTGCCTGTCGTGAACATCTATGATATATTAGGGTAAGACCCAGCTTTGCTTTCTACAAGCAAGTAAATGCCTTCTAAAGGATTGTGTAGCATTCCATGGGTTCTTCTTGCTGTGAGATTAACACACCTTATCTGGGAATGTGAATTGATGTACTAAATTCATGCGCATCTCCTTCCGTCCCTGAAGATGGCGTTCTTTGCGATTACCAGGGCTGATAATGGGTTGACTTTGGTGTAAACCTTGAGACTTATCTATCTTCCAATGAGGGACTCTCGGGTTTATGCCTCTGTTAACGATCCCTCTTATTAGGGCGCGGCATTCCTCCTTGCACGCAGACCCACAATGCATTGCAAGCGATGATGGATAACAAATGGTTGCCTTCAACATATATATATATATATATATATATATATATATATATATATATATATATATATATATATATATATATATATATATATATATTTATATCTGTGTGTGTGTATGTATGTATGTATGTATGGAGAGAGAGAGAGAGAGAGAGAGAGAGAGAGAGACGAGAGAGAGAGCAGAGGAGGGAGGGGGGCATTTCCCACAAGTGTAAGCAGCGTCC
Organism: Macrobrachium nipponense; assembly: GCF_015104395.2. Taxonomy (NCBI): domain Eukaryota; kingdom Metazoa; phylum Arthropoda; class Malacostraca; order Decapoda; family Palaemonidae; genus Macrobrachium; species Macrobrachium nipponense. The sequence continues at coordinate 1,529,273 of NC_087211.1, read as the reverse complement.
TTTAACAACAGGCAGCTTCAATGAAGAAACTTGGAAAATAAGCAAAACATACGTGTGATTGTATAAGATGAAATATCCCCCACGCTCCCCCTATAAAAAAATGTTTTATCTTGTAAAAAAAAAACAAAAAAAAAACACGAATTAATCATGAAAATATCTTCACGTTCGTGGAAATCTGCAAATGTAAATTCCAAAGGCTAAAATGCAATATTATTCATATTTGGGCAAGCAGGCAAGAAGGTTAATTTATAAAATCCCACTTCCTTTCCTGAGCATCGGAATGTAGCCCCAGATTTCTGAAAATATCGTCCTTTGTAATGTTATCGTCCATTTGCAATATTATCGCTACGTCCAGACCGTCATTCATTCATCTGCAATACTAAGTCTGATCAAAACAGCATCCGTTTCATTGACGTGCAATGTTGATGGTCTTGCATAACGCGCATCGCATCGCGACTGCAAATGTCGGAACTTATGGGGGAGAAGCCCAATTTCCACAATAAATGGCACAGAGGTCAGCAGCACATTTTGCCCCATTATCATTCTTCACAAAACTCATAAAAGGGGCAGTGCATCGATACAGATGAGCTTAAGGGAATCACCATTTTTCAAGCACAGAAAAATTTCACCCCAGCAGCGAAAATCAGCAATTTCGGTGCTTTTCCGCTTTTGCATAATTTCGGGAAGGTCTCCCTGGTTATGAAATGTCAGGGCAAAATAATGAGTTGTCTGTGGCAGAGAATTTATGTAGGTACGTCTGGATTAAAGTCATGTTTCATTCTTAATCTCTGAAAATCTTTATCCCAATCCATTGTAATGCTTCTCTTCTTGCATTTCCCAGTGATTCGTAACCTGGAGTAGGGTTGTAGTGCTGTTAGTGCATCTAACGTGCACTGTAAGGCACTGTAGGCATTACGAGAGGATGCTTGCAGTGTCCCCTCGGCCCCTAACTGCGCCTGTCTTTCAGCCTTCAACTTAACCTCCTGCTAACCAGCTTCCTGTCTTCGGTCTTGCTGTCCAACACCTCTAAACTGTCACTTCTCAGGGCTAATGCGCCATTGTCTCCCAACTCCGCTTTTACAGACTTGTTCTTTATCACCTTATTTTCCTGATCATTCTATTATACATTTACAACCAGCCCATACATACATACATCAGCCGATGAACAGATTCTAGCCGTGATTATGACTCTCATGAAAAGAGGGTTATTTCGAGGACATTCTTTAATATAACTTTTTTTATTATTGCTAACTTCCAGTGACGCTGAAATTAAATTTCCTACCTCGGACCAACGGCGACTGTGAACTGTGAAACTTTCCCTCACGGTGCTTCTCTCTAAACTAAGCAAAATGTGTCTGTTGGTAGTTTTTGTCTAATTAAAAAAGTTCGCCCACGGAGTCTATGGTATATGAGTTCACCACACTTTTTTTTTTCTAAAACCCATGAAGCATATAAACTACAGAGTCATCATTATACACACACACACACAATATATA
>NC_087211.1:1525308-1527277 GCF_015104395.2 Macrobrachium nipponense | reverse complement strand
TTTCCATTGCTTGGGGATAAAGGAAACATCTTAAAGCACCACATTTCTTCAGTTGTTCATGTCTACAGTCTGGAATATGCATGACGTATATAACCAGGTGATGAAATCAAAGAGGAATGATAGTTGAATTTTAGATTAGCACTGGCTGGAGAATAGTCCACTTGAAGACTGAGAAGAACAAGATTCAGCAACGCGACACAAATATGATAAATAAGGTTCACGTAAATTATGTAGCGTTGCATCAACAACTCCGATATTACATAATCAATCACTGTAAACCAGTAAACCACATAATTATGACAGAACGCTACATGGTTCAGGACACCTGGAGGAGAGGGGGGGAAGGATCCCTTGCCTTTAGTGGACGAGTAAGGAGCGAAAGAAAACGTCATATCAGTTCCAGGTCTAAACGACCACTCGCGTAGTCTTCTTCTCTCTTTCATCAGGAAGAAACTTCCCTCCAGCGCTTCAAATTGGACTTGTAAGGTTCCAAATATTACTATTATATGAAACCCAAGAAAACATCGTTGATGAAGAGAAACGAAACAAGATTTGAATCTGGCTTAGAAACTTCGGCCGTTCAGGTCACATAAACTCCACCCTGTCCGCCTCCTCCGTCCACGGAGTTCCAACCATGGAATGGACGTGTCTTCATTAGGGCGTAAATTCGAGCTGGGAGCGCCAAAGTATCCTACTAATAATCAAATGCTTCTCAGGTACACTGGATACATAAACACTACGATTTTTGTTTTCCTCAATATATATATATATATATATATATATATATATATATATATATATATATATATATATATATATAATCTATATATATATATATATATATATATATATATATTATATATATATGTGTGTGTGTGTGTGTGTGTGTGTGTGTTGTGTGTGTGTGTTTACATCTATATATACAGAATATACATAAAAATGTAAATATAAAAGCTACGTACATAAACCTTTCATTTTTGACAAATTTTTTTCCAACCAAATGTAAACAAGTTCTATAACCTTTGATTTTGAAACGAAACTCATGCTACGTAATTCATTATCACACGAGACGATAATAATAATAATAATAATAATAATAATAATAATAATAATAATAATAATAATAATAATAAAAAGCGCAAGAGATGAAGGACACGATCAGGAAAGAATATATGCAGAGACTCAAGGCGATACTCAAGTCAAAACTCAACGCCGGAAATATGATAAAAGCCATAAAAACATGGGCAGTGCCAGTAATCTGATACAGCGCAGGAATAGTCTAATGGACGAAGGCAGATAACTCTGCAGCATAGATCAGAAAAAAAAACCAGGAAACATATGACAATACACAAAGCACTACACCCAGAGCAAATACGGACAGACTATACATAACACGAAAGGAAGGAGGGAGAGGACTACTAAGTATAGAGGACTGCGTCACATCGAGAACAGAGCACTGGGGCAATATCTGAAAAACCAGTGAAGACGAGTGCTAAAGAGTGCATGGGAAGAAGGACTAATAAAAGTACACGAAGACCCAGAAATATACAGACAGGAGAATGACAAACAGAACAGAGGACTGGCACAACAAACCAATGCACGGACAATACATGAGACAGACTAAAGAACTAGCCAGAGATGACACATGGCAATGGCTACAGAAGGGGGGAGAGCTAAAGAAGGAAACCGAAGGAATGATAACAGTGGCATAAGATCAGGCCCTAAGAACCAGATATGTTCAACGAAAGACGGAAATAACATCTCTCCCATATGTAGGAAGTGCAATACGAAAAATGAAACCATAAACCGCATAGCAAGCGAATGTCCGGCACTTGCACAGAACCAGTACAAAAAGAGGCATGATTCAGTGGCAAAAGCCCTCCACTGGAGCCTGTGCAAGAAACATCAGCTAACCTTGCAGTCAATTAAGTGGTACGAAACACCAACCCTGAAGGAGGGTGATAGAAAA
>NC_087211.1:1515308-1520308 GCF_015104395.2 Macrobrachium nipponense | reverse complement strand
TCACCAATAATTATCGTCAGAATGATGACTTCATGAGGCTCCACCCTTTCGCCTCGTTATAATTCAGGATAACACTGAAGGCTATCATGGGCATTGTTGGATTAGAAAATCTAACTTCTGGCTATAAAAACTAATTTCTCGAGTAGTTGTAAGAAGTGCTAAATGATCCTCAAAGGATCCCCAGCAGTTGGCCTAAACGTTTAATTCATGTATATTACTGCTATACTGTTGCGGCACTAATGCTATAGTAGTATTACTACGCTAGCACTGATACCCCACCCACATCTATGTATTGTTCCGCCATTCATTAAAGGTCTTTGGGTGTCAGAACCGATGGAGTTTTTGTCTAGTGGATGGGCGGGGCAACATTTCGTCAAAGGTGTTTGTTTACCTTACTTACGTAATGAATGTTTTTCGACTCTTGGCTCGTAATCATTGGCCATGGCGTCGGCTAGATCATTTTTACTCTATAAAAATTAAAACTACCGGGTTTAGGTTATTGATAATGCTGACAAAATTTATGTGTGGTTGTAAAATATACATATGTCAACTTTTAGCTACATCCGATGCTTTGACAAGGAGCAAAGTCCAAAAAAACGTGTTTACAGAGACCCTGAATCTCATAGTAGTGAACGAGATCTGCGTCACGGAAAACATTGTAAGATAAGAAGAAAGGGCCGGAGGAGAGTCCCATTGGGTAGGCAGAGCCATCAGAGAAAGCTTTTTCCAGGTCAGTTCAATATTGAAAAATATGAAATCAGATCTCGCGATGGAATCTCCCCGATGAAAAAAAAAAAAAAAAAAAATAAAAAAAAAAAAAAAACAAAAAAAAAAAAAAAAAAAAAAAAAAAAAAAAAAAAAGTCATCGGAGCAAAATCCATGGAGTAAACATATATATTTTTCGCCGCGGTCCATCGGTTGAAATACCGAAAATCGTTGAAAGCTCAACCTACACCCGCCACCATACCCCAAAACCATTCCCCCCCTCCCCCGGGCTATTCCTCGATTCCATGGTCCTTGTAGCTCTGAGGAAACGGCTCGCAGACTGAGGGACCAGGAATCAGCTCTCGATTCCTTTTACCGGAGACCAGGGACGAGATGGACGCATTCCACTGTTTCCTTGTTGCCCTAAGCAGCGTATTTGGTTGGCACTTGACGATTGCAGTTGTGAGAGAGAGAGAGAGAGAGAGAGAGAGAGAGAGAGAGAGAGAGAGAGAGAGTCGGAGAGAAATTTCACCGATGTATACCACCAAAACGGGCTGGCCTCAAAGAGCCAACAGACACCTCATTAGATGCGAGGTCAGGTCGGCAACGTGACCTCGTTCTGATAATTGAGATGCGTGTTCGAATCGAGCTACCGGACATATTCCTGCATTGGGGGTCTAAGGCTTTGGAGTGATAAGCGAATTATAAAAATTGTGAAGAATTCGAGAGGTTATAAGAGGGCACTGTGACTATTGCAATTACATATGTATTTGGTTAGAACAAAGTGACTAGTTAGATTATTATTATTATTATTATTATTATTATTATTATTATTATTATTATTATTATTATATATATATATATATATATATATATATATATATATATATATGTATATATATATATATATATATATATATATATATATATATATATATATATATATATATATATATATATATATCTACATATATATATATATATATATATATATATATATATATATATATATATATATATATATATATAAAGTTAGAAAGAGATAAAAACAAACAGAGAAAGATAGACAGGTGGGTAGACAGACAGCGAGAGAAAGATAGGAAGGTACGTAGGATAGGGGGGACAGAGATAAATAGAAAGATAGATAGGTAAACAGACACTGAGACTAAACAGAGTGAAACGATAGTAAAATAGATAGGTAGACAGACAGACAGATGCATCGTGTTCCATCTAATGAAAATGAAGAGCAAAGTCACGTAGGGTCAGCTAAAACAAAAGGACTTTCGAGGGAATGCCACAGAGAGAGAGAGAGAGAGAGAGAGAGAGAGAGAGAGATACCCGTTTGCATAATAAAGAGCGAGCAGGAGGCGGAAGAGGATCAAGGGCGGAACAATAAGCATTTTCAAGGCAAAGTTACAAAAGGATCTTCTGAGCTCGGCGCCAATGTATGTATTCCTGATGAACAGCCGAGGTGAGTGTCTGGTTAAGCCTCGACCCTCTCATTTTTTTTTTTTTTTTTTTTTTTTTTTGTTAAGCAACCGCTCGAGTTGTGCGGTGTACTTTCTGCTGCTGCGCCATTTGCATGGTACTTTATTGTATTTTCTGTTTCACCTGCATGGTATTTTATCATACATTTTGCTGCGCCATAATCCACGGTACTGTATGGTACTTTCTCGCGCCATTTGCACGGTACTTTATGGTACTTTATCGTGTCTTTGCACAGTACTTATGGTACTTCTCGCCCCATTTGCAAGTTACTTTATGTACCTTCTGTTGCACCATTTGCACTGTATTTTATGGTACTTTCTGTTGTGCCAGTGACTGAAAGCAAGCGGAGGGGAAGGTATCGTTCTCCAGCTCTTCACATACAGACTGCCAAACGTTTAAAGATGGCTGACACGACAAGTGAACAGCTCTCTTTTATCCGTGTGTCTGGCTGTCTTTTCTCTTTGGCCCTTCTCTCAATGTCCCTGTCTGTATGTCTGTTTCTATGGCACACCCAGTCTGTCTGCCTGTCTGTCTGTCTGGCACTAATACCTACACGGATGAAGCAATATGGCTGTATACATCCCGGAATATTTATGGTCACGTGATTCGTTTTGAAAATCTTGACAGTTCTTCCGGAACATCGCGAAGTGGTGAATACACCACCAAAGGCCTCACCCATTAATATTAATTGCATTTAGAAAAATGAATGAATAAATAAATAAATAAATAAACTCAAACATAAGCATCTACGCGAGTGTTGTATTGACAGCAATCATAAGGATAAATAAAACTTGTTTGGGATGTTCCAACGCATTATCCGTGAATTGCACGTTAAGTCAGTCCAAACATTGATCTTGGAGAGAAGCCTCCAAATCTCATTCGGAAATGTCAATATCGCAGGAAAAACATTGATAAATCACTGGGCAAAGACGACTGTAGGAGGCAGAGGAAATGAAAACACAAAGAATTCAGTTTTTTTGTTGAGGTGGAAACTATGAATCACTCTGTGATTATAATATGAATGTTAAAAAAAAGTATAAATCAAATGAGAGTCTTTGGTAAACCAAAATAGAGGTGGTCTTTTGAGAGAATAATACTTTGATTAAATCAGTCACCTGTAATGTCATTGAAAAACTAAAATATTAAGTCTAAATGAATAAAAACTTCGCTCAGTAATTTATCAGATTAAATTCATTTAACAGATTCAACGCTATGAAAACACCGAACTGGTGCATTTTGTTTTCACAGAAAGATAGCCTATTCCGTTATGCGGGCGTGTAAGTGTGTACTTGCTCTAATGTGTGGGAATACATATTTTTAATGTGCCTTCGTGCACTTTGTGTTTGAGCGCTTTCCAAAAATGCGCCGCATCTGCCTGATAATTGAATGCAAATCCTTCTGTTGAGCTGACAACGGAAATGGGAGATTTGCTCTCTGGGATTAAAAAAAAAAAAAAAAAAAAAAAAATTTCCATCAGTTAATTCAAGCACAAAATCATATAAAACTCTTCGTTGCTGCGGGATTTCAAATATTAATCCCTGAATATCTTTGTTTTGGCTTTAATGGATTTGTTCCCATTGCTACGACACAAGAAATTTAAAATACCCTCCCTGTTTTGACAAATGAAAGGTTCATTACTTTCCCGTTTCAGTTTTCGCTTTCCAGATTTGGAAACTCCAGTTTCGATCGGACTACGCTTTTTTTTTTTTTTTTTTTTTTTTTTTAGGAATAAGGATGCCACACACACACACACATATATGTATATATATATATATATATATATATATATATATATATATTTATATATATATATATATATATATATATATATATATCATATATATATATATATATATATATATATATATATATATATATATATATATACTGTGCTTAAAAAATCACAGTAGATGGACGTGACTTCATTAAATAAGCGAATCCCAAAGGAAAAAATGATAGTCAGAAATCCAAGCGCTCTCGTCTTTACTCAGACAATTGGTCAAGGAGCGAATGAAATACAATTGGAGAGAAAGGTCTCAGGTACAAAACAAGACGGTTAATTGTCAAAAGGGTAAAAATTAAAAGAGATAATCCAGGATTATCGGATATCACACGGTCACAAACCTAAACAGATTTGACCCTAACCGAAATTACAAAGTATCTTTACAGTCCAAAACATGTAAAACCTGAATATATTAATTTTGTTGCTTATACTTATCAACAAATTTAGAATTTGAAAATATATTTACTAATTTGATATGAAATGTGATATTAGAAGGTACAGGTTAATTAATTAATAATAATAATAATAATAAGAATAATAATAATAATAATAATAATAATAATAATAATAATAATAATAATAATAATCAATTGAAAAAGAAACCCTATTGTTTCTAGTAGGAAATCTCCTAACAAAAAACTTAGCTGTGTGGTTAGCTGGGAGAACTAGGAATATACTTAGGTATATTTTCAGAATCCCATATTAAACATTCAGTAGATTTCATAGACAAAGTTAAGAAAAAGAATATAAAGGGACACATGGTTAGTTTTGATGTAGTAGCATTATTCACCAATGTGTCCCCTTAGATAAAGTATTAGAATTCCTACAGAACTAAACATAATGAGGGTATTTTTCAATCCAAACATCGAAATAGGCGTCTCCTTGAGTTGATCAAATTGTGTGTCAGTGATACTTATTTCACGTTTGAGGGACATGTTTACAAACAAAAATATGGAGTAGCTATGGGGTCCTCACTATCACCTATACTCGCTAACATCTATATGGAATATTTCGAAACTAATCT
>NC_087211.1:1502808-1507808 GCF_015104395.2 Macrobrachium nipponense | reverse complement strand
ATTTCCCCGTGACATACGCCCGACTGGATTGTCTAGAACATGCAGCCGTGAAGGAAATATAATTTTCCTCCTCCGACGGGTTAGAACAATAAGTTTGATAGGAAACCGATGCTTCTTAGAGCTCATAATCAGATGTCTCACAAAATAAAGAATAATCTCTCGTTAATCGTTATGATTACGAGACAGAATTGCGATTCTACTGCGCAAGAGAATATATACAAATAAAATAAAGACATATTCGCAAGGATAGCCTTATTCTATCTATTTTATTTCCTATTTCCATTTACGATTATCAAATGTGGTTATAATTGAATGAAACGTTACGGGTCTCTGTTTGTTTGTCTGTGCACAAACACACATGCATTAAAAATATATACATGGATATATAGATACAAAGATATATATATATATATATATATATATATATATATATATATATATATATATATATATATTGGTTGTGATGCCTGAGCCCCTCACCTCCAATAAGGATGTAGATTGTTTTCCCCTTCTGGAATGAAATTACCTTTTAATTTTCATTCCTGAAAAAAAGAAACATTGGAATCATGAACGGCAGGTGAGAATTCAATAAATATTCTTTTGAGTTTCCCTTTGAACAGAATCGAATACATTCTTTTTGCATTTAATTTTTGTTTTAAATTTTTCTCACTGAGCAAAAGCAATCAGAGGAAAGCAGAATTACAATCTAGGGTGAATACTCAATGTGGAAGGACAAAGGAGAAATAAAATGTTGCCGAAAGCAAACCTTCTTCTTCTCTTCCAGTTCCCTTCAGTTCCCTTTGTCTGGACATCTCTGTTCTGTGGAAGCAACAGATGAAATGTGGCTTCTCAGGAAATGCAGATTGTTGCCTGAGACTGAACCTCGAAATTCTTTCTGGAGGACATTTCCGATTTCTGTGGCCTTTGTTTCCTGCGCTGGGACAAAAAGACTACAACCGGTTACAAGCTTGTTCCATTTGCGACATATTGTTGGTGAAGGCTGTAAGTTATCGTTTGCTAGAGATTTTTTAATTGAAACTTTTTGTTTACCTTTTGTACACTGAAAATAAGTCGTTCTGTTATGGTCTTTTGATAGCCGAATGGCTGGATTGGTGGAAAAATCCAGAATGATGTCTGCAAAAATATCAAGTAAGACCTTTAGAGAACCTGCTCGATTCTCCTTATTAAGGAGAGCCTATGGTGTATTCCAAAGCCGTTTTATATATTCTTACGTAACATATGACACTGAAAGCATTACATTTTTTCATACCGGATTTCTATACCGAAAATGATGTTACTATAACACACCAACTAGCAGTCAAAGCGACTGGTTATGAGGAAGACGGTAATCCTATACTGATGCCACCCACTGACAGTTTGTGTAGGTAGTCTGATAGACGGTTCAACTATTTGAGTCTGTGACAGGTAACAACCCTAACAGAAACAGTCGATAAAATTCACAACCGAACATCAGTTGGGATCAGAGATGCCACCCGACTGCCGCTAACTACAACTCTCAAGAGGTCCTGTGTGAACAGAAATGACGACAGACTTTGTTCGCGAAGGTTGGAATCCTCACCCTGGAAGTGGACTCTACTTCTACGTAATATCAGGGAAAGGCTATATAATTCTCTCTCTCTCTCTCTCTCTCTCTCTCTCTCTCTCTCTCTCTCTCTCTCTCTCCTAAGTGACGTCAATCAAAGCCGCAGAACCGATACCATTTCAACAAGAGCAGGCCAGAACAACTGCTCACCAGGCAGAAGAATCTACTCAAGCAAATTACGACACTGCTTGATAATACGTCTGGGATCTCTGATATAAAAGCTGGCTTCTGTGTGTTATTCAACATAAACCTCTCTCGTCAATTATTTGCCTTATAAAAGAACGGAGATTCTTCAGTATGAAGTAACTTACGACGATGTAACACAAATTCAATAACTTCTTAGTCTCATATTTTAAGGAATATCAGGAATATATATTGCCAAAGTAAGTTTTATTCCAGTTATTGCAAGCAAAATTGATTGTAGGAATAATATATATATATATATATATAATATATATATATATATATAATTATATATATATATATATATATATATATATATATATATATATATATATATATATTGTGTGTGTGTGTGTATAATGATGACTCTGTAGTTTATATGCTTCATGGGTTTTAGAAAAAACAAAACTGTTGTGAACTCATATACCATAGACTCCGTGGGCGAACTTTTTTAATTAGACAAAAACTACCAACAGACACATTTTGCTTAGTTTAGAGTGAAGCACCGTGAAGGAAAGTTTCACAGTTCACAGTCGCCGTTGGTCAGAGGTAGGAAATTTAATTTCAGCGTCACTGGAAGTTAGCAATAATAAAAAAAAGTTATATTAAAGAATGTCCTCGAAATAACCCTCTTTTCATGAGAAAGTCATAATCACGGCTAGAATCTGTTCATCGGCTGATGTATGTATGTATGGGCTTGTTGTAAATGTATAATAGAATGATCAGGAAAATAAAGGTGATAAAGAACAAGTCTGTAAAAGCGGAGTTGGGAGACAATGGCGCATCAGCCCTGAGAAGTGACAGTTAGAGGTGTTGGACAGCAAGACCGAAGACAGGAAGCTACTTAGCAGGAGGTTAAGTTGAAGGCTGAAAGACAGACGCAGTTAGGAGCCGAAGGGACACTGCAAGCACCCTCTCGTAATGCCTACAGTGCCTTACAGTGCACGCTAGATGCAGTAACAGCACTACAACCCTACTCCAGGTTACGAATCACTGGGAAATGCAAGAAGAGAAGCATTACAATGGGTCGGGATCAAGATTTTCAGAGATTAAGAATGAAACATAACTTTAATCCAGACGTACCTACATAAATTCTCTGCCACAGACAACTCATTATTTTGCCCTGACATTTCATAACCAGGGAAGGAGACCTTCCCGAAATTATGCAAAAGCGGAAAAGCACCGAAATTGCTGATTTTCGCTGCTGGGGTGAAATTTTTCTGTGCTTGAAAAATGGTGATTCCCTTAAGCTCATCTGTATCGATGCACTGCCCCTTTTATGAGTTTTGTGAAGAATGATAATGGGGCAAAATGTGCTGCTGACCTCTGTGCCATTTATTGTGGAAATGGGGCTTCTCCCCCATAAGTTCCGACGATATTTGCAGTCGCGATGCGATGCGCGTTATGCAAGATCATCAACATTGCACGTCTATGAAACTGATATCGTGTTTTGATCAGATTTAGTATTGCAGATGAATGAATGACGGTCTGAACGTAGCGATAATATTACAAATGGACCATATTTTCAGAAATCTGGGGTTACATTCCGATGCTCAGGAAAGGAAGTGGGATTTTATAAATTAACTTCTTGCCTGCTTGCCCAAATATGAATAATATTGCATTTTAGGCTTTGGAATTTACATTTGCAGATTTCCACGAACGTGAAGATATTTTCATGATTAATTCGTGTTTTTTTTTTTTTTTTTTTACAAGATAAAACATTTTTTTATAGGGGGCGTGGGGGATATTTCATCTTATACAATCACACGTATGTTTTGCTTATTTTCCAAGTTTCTTCATTGAAGCTGCCTGTTTGTTAAAGGACGCTGCTTACACTTGTGGGAAATGCCCCCCCCCTCCCTCTCTCTCTCTCTCTCTCTCTCTCTCTCTCTCTCTCTCCATACATACATACATACACACACACACAGATATATATATATATATATATATATATATATATATATATATATATATATATATATATATATATATATATATATATATATATATATATATATATATACATATATGTTGAAGGCAACCATTTGTTATCCATCATCGCCTGCAATGCATTGTGGGTCTGCGTGCAAGGAGGAATGCCGCGCCCTAAGAGGGATCGTTAACAGAGGCATAAACCCGAGAGTCCCTCATTGGAAGATAAGATAAGTCTCAAGGTTTACACCAAAGTCAACCCATTATCAGCCCTGGTAATCGCAAAGAACGCCATCTTTTTCAGGGACGGAAGGAGATGCGCATGAATTTAGTACATCAATTCACATTCCCAGATAAGGTGTGTTAATCTCACAGCAAGAAGAACCCTGGGAATGCTACAACAATCCTTTAGAAGGCATTTACTTGCTTGTAGAAATCAAGGCTGGGTCTTACCCTAATATATCATAGATGTTCACGACAGGCAGCCAGCCATCCCTAGGTCACCCAGAGCTAAAGCAGATAAGATGGTTTCCTATCCTTCAGCAGGAGGAGTCCACGAGTGAAAAGGAACAAGACAGTGAAGCCCTAAACGCCGGAATAATAACGCGGGATTAAATAGGTTACAGCAAGAACCATGTCCCTGTTATGTGGCGAATTGAACCCTTACCTGAATAACGAAAGATCAAGAGAAAAGGTACTAAACCAAAATATATATTCCTGTCGGCAGAGAGAAAAGTCCTGACGCTTATGCCACCAATCCTGTGATTCGATTCTCGCTCCTCCCGTCACCTGGGACAAAGGTCAATCAGGCGAAGAAATGACTCAAGGGATAGAGGATTCCCTTGAGGGAAATGAAAAAATTATAAAAACAAAGATCAAAGACAAAACTCAGATTATGCCATCGACGATGCGAAATAAGCAGATCAAAATTGCGAGCTCTAGTGAATTGGTTAATGAAGGAGAAAGAGAGGAAATATACATTTTCTTTTTAGGAGAGCGAATTCTTCGATTGCCGATAAGGATCGGGACATATGATTATGCAAATCAGGGCTGACTTGCAAACACACCACTTGAGATTTCGTCGATCAGTGTCTGAAAATATAATACGAAAAGAAAGGAAGTTCACGAAATGCTTCTTATTCTGTTGTCTATGATTTTTATATATCATTTGAGGGGACACACACACACACACACACACACACACACACACACACACACACATATATATATATATATATATATATATATTATATATATATATATATATATATATATATATATA
>NC_087211.1:1487808-1492808 GCF_015104395.2 Macrobrachium nipponense | reverse complement strand
CTATATTTTATAAGTATGAAGCTTTCTAACTGCATTTCACTTTCACAGAAACTTACAATATGTATGGAGGGCATATAAGGTTACTTTACGATCTGAAACTGACTTTATTGCACACGGCGTTATTACGTATTCAACCATGAAACTCATTTCTCTGTTAAACTCCAAAGACAGGAGAGGACGTGGAAATATTGTCGCACGTCTAGGTGTGAGCTTCAGTTGCCCGTGAGAGAAGTCACAGAGACTTCCTCCCAGGGCCTCAGTTGGGAAAGATCTCACAATTCCCCACATTCCATTATTCTAAGATCCCTCACTGAAAATGAGGATAAGATCTCTCACAGAAAATGATGATTGCTCCAAGCTCAAAGACAAAAGTGTTTCCCAAGGCAAGGCTACGCGAATATCATTTTCCCCCAGAGGAGCGGAGTCGCCTGCCTCTCTCTCTCTCTCTCTCCTCTCTCTCTCTCTCTCTCTCTCTCTCTCTCTCTGTCTTTCGTCTTCTTTTGTAGACGAGAGACTGTAAAGGCCTTGATTAAGGCGCCGATTACTGGGAATGAAAACGGTTCTAAAAGAAACTTTCCTTAAAAACACAGCACAATGAAAGAGTCATTTCATATCACGGACACCAAGAAATTAACGCGAGACCGAGACATGTGATGATGATGATTTGATTCATGAAAATACAGCTATAGGAGCAAAACACTGGAGAGGCACTTTCTGCCACTCCAGGTGGCGAACAGGAGGAGTTGGAGTGGTTAGACAGCAAGGTGGAAGAACGGAAAATGGAAAGGAGGTGAAGTAAAAAGCTAAAATATTGGTGCAGCTAGGGCCCGAAGGGACGATGAAAAATATCCTTTAAGTGGTGCCTAGAATTGTTATAATAATAAATAAATATATATTCATTCCTTCATTCATTCAAACAAATTTCTCGTCGTTTTTGTTAATGATTAAACGGAATCATATATATAGTTTTTTCACTTGCTGACTGATACTCACACATGAGCATGCACAAACACACACACACATGTATATATATATATATATATATATATATATATATATATATATATATATATATATATGTATGTACACGCACACACACACACACACACACACACACACACACATATATATATATATATATATATATTATATATATATATATATATATATATATATATATATATATATATATATAAATTTAATAAGATTTTGATTTGCGACTCTCTCTCTCTTTGATGATCCCTTATCGTCTTCGGAAAAATACGTGAAAAAAATTTTTTTTATTAATTTTTTGAAGGAGTCAGAGGTATAAACCTACACCGCGATTCCCTCCTAGAGTCCCACTCAATTTTAGCTGGAAATATCGCGTTGGAAGTGGCAATTCGACTCAAGCTAAAAAATCACTTATTCGATACAAGTTAATTAGAGCGACGAGTCCCTGATTCGCCTCTGTCATTATAACGCTTCAGAAATCGGTGCCCCCCCCGCCCCGCGACCTGTGTAGTATAACGAGCCAAGTCATTACGACCCAGTAATTGGTTTCAATCGTCCACTATAACTGCATCTTTTTTTCGAAAATACGAATGTCACAATGTCGTTGTTGTATATATACAGACCTAAGACTTAACTATTGAACAGTTCAGTGACCTGTTTAGTAAATCGGCTTCCGTTATTCAGTCATCCCATTGCTTTCTCTAAAAGGCGTTGTTCCAGTCTCTGGAGGGCGTTACTCTAGTCTCTGGTAGACGTCATTCCGGTCTCTGGAAGTCGTCCGTTCCAGTCTCTGGAAGGCGTTGTTCCAGTCTCTGGAAGGCGTTTGTTCCAGTCTCTGTAGGCATTGTTCCAGTCTCTGGAAGGCATTGTTCCAGTCTCTGAAAGGCGCTGTTCCAGTCTCTGGAAGGCGTCGTTCCAGTCTCTGGAAGGCGTCGTTCCAGTCTCTGGAAGGCGTTGTTCCAGTCTCTGGAAGGCATTGTTCCAGTCTCTGGAAGGCATTGTTCCAGTCTCTGAAAGGCGCTGTTCCAGTCTCTGGAAGACGTTGTTCCAGTCTCTGGAAGGCGTCGTTCCAGTCTCTGGAAGGCACCGTTTAAGTCTCTGGAAGGCGTCGTTCCAGTCTCTGGAAGGCACTGTTCCAGTCTCTGGAAAGCGCTGTTCCAGTCTCTGAAAGGCGTTGTTCCAGTCTCTGGAAGACGTTATTCCATTCTCTGGTAGGCGTCGTTCCAGTCTCTGGAAGGCGTCGTTCCAGTTTCTGGAAGGTTCAAGTCTCTGGAAGGCGTTGTTCCAGTCTCTGGAAGGCATTGTTCCAGTCTCTGAAAGGCGCTGTCCCAGTCTCTGGAAGGCGTTGTTGCAGTCTCTGAAAGGTGCTGTTCCAGTCTCTGGAAGGCGCTGTTCCAGTCTCTGGAAGGTGCAAAACCCACTGAGTACCTGTTTAGCATTATGGCACTGTGGCCGCCCTGCATAAATAGGCGTTCATTATTCATTACTCGCTCCTTCCATTCCGCGGATAAGGATTAAAACGGATGTGAGTGTCATTTATCTCGAAAATGTTATTGACAAATTTTATATTTTTACAATTAATATTTCATATTTTCCATTCATATCTATAAATGTTATATTTTATGTTTATATTTATAAAAACTATTTTAAATTTTATAACTATAGTTTCAAAGTGGTTCTTACTTATATAATTTTGTTAACAAATTTGATATTTTTATAACTAATATTTCATATTTTTTATTTGTATCTATAAATATCATATTTCATATTTTTTATTTGTATCTATAAATATCATATTTCATATTTATATTTATAATTTTTCTATTTCAAATTAATATTCAAAGCTTCGAAGTGGTTCTTAGTTCTAGAATTTTATTGACAAATTTTATATTTCAACAATTCATACTTCGTATCATTCATTTATATCGATTAACATGATGCTTTAAATCCATATTCATAAAGTTCCTAGTTTACATTCATATTTATGCACTTATTATAATTCTGAATTCACATTATTCATGAAAATTTCCGGTCAGAACAAGGTTAATTTTTTTCGAATATTTTTGTAATCCTCATATTATTAAATCTAAATACGGATGAATGTAGTAAATGGGAAACACTACAGTTATAGGAACGTGGCTAAAACACCTTTCAAGATCTTGAGGAACAATTAATTTTTCGCTTCAGAATCTGAAACTACTCCGGCCATGCCTTCATGTGTAGAGATCCGTGAGGAGGCTTCATGAAGCCGATAGCAACTCGACGCATTTCTCTCTCCTTATGGAAGGCTTTTAAATCCTCTTCGACATAAATTATTCTGACACTAAGGACGAATGGGCAAAGTTTTCACATAAAGGATAGACGGTTTTCTTCTAACTGTTGGAAATATACGATCTCATTCGGCTGTTCTCGGGCTACGTTGATGAAAACCGAATATCATCGCTCGATCTTCTCTTTCTATCGCTCCGATGAAAAAAAAAAAAAAAAAAAAAAAAAAAAAAAAAAAACCGTCTTGTTTAGGGTTTTGTACGACCTGCTCATATTAAAAAAAAATTCCTTTAATTAAATACCAGCTACCTTACATTTTTTCAAGAACCAATAAAAACCGGGGCTGGTTCAACACTAGTATACATCTCAGGATTTTGCAACCGGGCAACGCAATTTTAGTCGTACTTATGCAATTGCGTATTTAACAGCAAGCGATCACTTGGGCTTAGAAATCGTCGGAAGCAATATAAATGCTTGACCAAGCACAAACTTTGCCTTTCACAAGGTACCCGAATTCAGAAAGCAACGAGCATTCCAGATGGTTTTTGTGCCAAGAATAGAAAATAAAAATTTGTCAACACTGAATGGAAAAAATCGACATTTTTACCGGGACAGCTCAGATAATATATTTTTTTTTTTGTCTCCTCTGTCCGAGTCTTGTTCGGGGTGCTGTAGCAATTTAGTTTTAAAGCTCAAATTGTGTACCTCAGGTTTCTAGAGTACGGCTCTCTATCTGAGTCTAGTTGTGTTCTGTAGTAATTTCATTTTAAAACTCAAACTCTGAGCCCCGGATTTCCAAAGGCATTTCAGAGAGGCAGAGATGGAGAGGGCAGGCATCACTTCCTCCTAGCACACTAAAGAAAGTGTATTTTTGAAGAGAGTTTAGATACGCTGCTTAATACACTCGGTCTTGGAGTGCCTGTGTATGTGGGTAAGTTGTGGGTTTTGCTATAGATTAAGTGTCACACTCCCTTTATACTAAATAACCATTATATATTCCACTTACTTTTCCCTACCCTTCCCTTCCTCAAATATGACCCACTAAATCATAATATCACGACCATTCAAACCACACACGCAAGTCGCTTTATATTGTACTATATATATACATATATAGTACCTGGTTTGAAAGGATCCATAGGTTCGCGCCCTGGTCCAGGCAAATCTATTATCGAGAAAAAATTCCCCTTCGGTTAAGCATATATGAAAATATATTAATTCCGAGGTAGAGCGAATTAGATATTAAAGGACATTGTAGCTCGATATTTATATATATATATATATATATATATATATATATATATATATATATATATATATATATATATATATTTATTTATTCATAGACTCTAGATTGTTGATTAGGACAACAGACTGGAGAGGTAACGAAAACAAAATGGTTCTTCCCAAATGGACAAATTGGTCCCACAATCTCATTGCGAACAAAGCCTAAAAAAAAAAAAAAAAAAAAAAAAAAAAAAGATTAATGTAAAGCACTGCAAATTCGACGGCCACTAGGTCAGCTTCTCTCTCTCTCTCTCTCTCTCTAGAAAGCCGAAGATACGTGTAGTAATTGTTTTCCCTTAAAAAGAGAATCAGTTACGTAAGTAAACCGGACATTGAATGTTTAACTTTTCCACTGCCAATTAGCGACGAAAATTTCGCTCTCAGGTAATGCCCGTGATTTGCATCCCCATCTCACGGCGCGTCCAGTATAAAACAGTGTTTCTCTCTCTCTC